>NW_024540253.1:600000-816458 GCF_016647625.1 Suillus subalutaceus | reverse complement strand
ATGCAAAGGTACGTGTTTGTTGACTTTGGATACTTGTTCAGGCTTACTCACATGAATGGAACCAGGGGTGAAATTATTCAAGAACCTTTCCGCCGGAGTCTAGGTTATGCTATCAGTGGTTCGACGTCCTACAGATAGAGGGTCGAGCACCAGTTAGAAGCGGCCTTACAAACGTGTCGTGATCGTGTAGAAGCTTCGCAGAGCGACTCCTGCGCATCCGCAATCACCTGGAGCCAGAGAAGAGAAGGGACCTGCGGGAGCGCTGCGCTCCCATCCTCATACAACGCTGTCCAGCTTGTTTTGGAGGTGTTCAATTTGGCCGAGACTTGAATAAAGGGGGTGATATCCATGTTGCTACTGACGGAAACTTTACCATCGACACCGGCGTTCAGCGGGAGATTCACCACATTTTTACGACCCTTCTTATTTCCTTCCAAAGGTGCAGGTCGAACGCTATCGGTCATCACATCACTCGAAGTCGCAAGTCCGCGCCTAAGCTGCACGTATCGCATGTGCCAAATGAGGCGATCGATCTGTGTGAGAATTCCTACGAAGCAGCAGATGGCAAGAAGCAAAAGGCAGCTATGGATAGTTTTGACGATATGGGACTCATGGCGCTGATCTGCCGCCATGACATACCCTTATTTTTTGCTAATATCGACAGTCCTGGTGAGCAACAAAAATACTCGGTTGCATTGATCAACCATCTCTTTTCATTGCTACCTCGGAGTGCTACTGTCGTCACTCTCTATGATGTGGGGTGTGTCCTATCACGCTCGTTAAATCAGGTCAGTCTTAATTCGTTCGCCTGTCGCATTGAACTGACATTAATTGTCAATAGTATGACATCTTGCCAGACTCTATCATACAACGCTTACGGTTTGCAACTACTGCAATGCACGCCTATGGTCATGAATGGGCTTGTCAGCTCGTTTACAATCGCGAATGATTGTTGGTCTGGGCTTGTCCGATGGTGAGGGGACGGAGAGACTTTGGTCAAGATTCGTTCGACTGATCGGCATACAGCGGTCATCTTCGGTACGTTCTCGTGTGTTGTTTCGAATTCTGCTCACATTCACACAACAGAGACAACGTCGTCTGTGGTTAATCGATCGGCACGCTGGAGCAATTGGTCTTGAGATGCGTGCTGATCTCGGGGACTGGATTAGGCGACGACTCAGGTGTGGTGTGGAGGATCAAGGTACAGCTGCACGGAAGCTTCTCGAGGAGTGTGAAGTTGCCGTGAGTGATTTGCGAAAAGAATGGGCAATGCAGAAGGAGTCACAGCTTTCAATCCGCGCTCGTATGTAAAGTTCCTCGCGATCATCGTGGCCCTCCTGATGTTCTGGCATAGATGCTCCAGCTCGTCTCAAGAAAGAGCTGGACACCGTCCTTGCTCTGCAAGCAGACCTTGATGCTTCGGACAAAGCTCTACAGACAACGAGGGACACAATTGCGAAAGGTGAGATGTCGGAGGACACCCGTGATGCAATTGAAAGTCTTGAACGAGTGCATGAGCGTCTAATGCACAAAGTGGAAGTATTATATGCTTCGCTCAACGTTCAGGACAGGTTCCCGGAACTAGACGGCTTGAACCTCGAGTTTGTTCGAACACTGCTATTAGCATGCGATCTCAAGATGAACATTCGCAAGCGTGCCATTGGCAGCTTCTTCGAGTGGGATAAGCTTGATCGTGCAGTAGGAGGGTCACAGCAAGCACTCGGTAAGGTGAAATATGAATTTGAACAACTTGACCTGATGTTGCGTATTAGGTACAAAACTCCACCAACAGACTCGAAAAGCGATCGCAAAACGCCAGCCAGCATTAATGGCTGCTCTCCGTAAATTCAACGCCTATTGTGAGCGTCTGGAAGCCCTTTATGATCCGCATTGCGGGATTCCTCTTCCCACACCTCTCCCGACAAGACTAGCCGACCTACGCAACGATCAGAGTTTGATGGAAGATATATGGATCACACCTTCCACTGGAAAGGTCCCCCGCTGGTTGGATGATCAAGACGTTCGCGATGGCATTCGTGCAATGTTGAAGAGAGATAGATGTGTTGAAGAGCAGCAACGTCTTGGTCTGGAGGCGGACAATCTCTGCAGATGGTTCGGCGACGAGCTCTCAGCACTAGAACTCGCCCTTTTGACACCAGGTTGTAAGTATCATACCTTCCCTTGTTCTTGTCTGATCTCACAGTGCATTTGCAGATGAAAAATTCCTTGTCCCACTTCGCCAGCAACAGGAGCACCTTCAGTACATCCAGACTCGTTGGACGACCTCACTTGCATCTGCGGCACGATTTGCATCTCGCGCAACTGATGCTGTATCTTTGGCCCGGAAGCTCTCAGGCGTCTCAGAGGAGCGTCCGCTTCATTGGATCAATACGTATGCTGTCTCTTATGTTGTACCTACCGAAGACGAAGAGCCTGGATCAGAAACATTTTCTGACGCCGATCACACAGCTTTGCAACCTGAAGATGCTGCCCTTGTGGACATTCTGACTGCCGGAGTCCCTGGTTGTGAGGATGATGATATCGACATCGTCGTGAATGATCCCGGAGCCGAACTTTGTTGGCGAATCCCTGAAGTAGCATGATTTTTCTACTGTTCACACTATAGTTTATGCTTACGAGTCTTCTAGGACATCACATTCGACCGAACACCTCTTCCAGAAGCGGGGATCATTATTCCAGGCACCGTCAAAGAACGAGTATCTGCACCTCGCTTTGGATGTCCTCGTCAAGTATTTGAGCCAAAGGATATCGCACTTCTTGCTTCTCGGACTGCACTACTCAACGACAGCTGCATTAATGGGTGTGCAGTTCTTCTTTACTTAGAGGCGGTGCAATTATCTCCAATGGCTGAACAGTATGCCATCCTTTCAACCCACGACCTCCCGCGCATCCGATACAATGCCCCTGATGATGTTCTATGGCGCAATATGTCATGGACATCTTACTGGACGAAAGAGGTGTGGATTCTTCCCATCCATAGGCCTTCAGATGTCGGCCACTGGGTTCTATGCATCATTCACCTTCGAAGCAAGGAACTCCATCTCTTCGACAGCTTCGCTGAGCGGAAGCCATGGAAAAGTGACACCAAGGTTCGTGAGCTTCCTCTAATAGATTTTTGCATGACTAAATTCATCCAGGACATCATGAAATTAATCGCTCGTCTTCTGAGTATCGCTCAACAACATGATCGTATTTTTAATGTCAACATCGACATCGATGGATGGCTCGCACGTCCTCTAGTGGTAAGTATAGTCACAACCTTGATGGTGCGAAACACGGCCTCATCTTATATGTCATAGACTGATGCACTCCAGACAAACAGCTTTGACTGCGGTGTCTGGGTGCTTGCCATGATTGCGGCGACACTGCATGGGTACCACTGCACGGCTCTTGGAGAGGGAGACATGCACATGTTTCGATATTATCTCAGAACACTTGTGCTTCAAATTCCTGTATTCTAACTAGATAATACTACTGTCCAATGCATATGGATTCGATCCCGTCATCATCGCGTGCACTTCGTTGTGATAACGATAGATTCTTCGAGCACGCCACTGTAGGAGGCACTGAGCCATCACGTAGTGTCTCTCGCAATCTTCCATACCATCAACATACTCGTCCAACATTGCCCACTGCCTCAGGAGTACATCAAGACCTTCCTTCAACTCGGCACAAAGATCCAGCGCTCCCCCTGAACTGTGCCTCTTAGCACGCTCATAGACTTCCTCCTTCTCCATTCGAAATCATCGACCATGGATCACCTGGACAAGGTTTTCTGTCCAGCGAGCTTCTGCTGGGGTGTCCAAAGGTCGAGGAGTGTGGTATGGTGGATCAATATCCCATTGCGCAAGATCTGATTCGTCAAGGTTGTCAGCGCTTTGTGATGCTTGTTGAAATAGGTAGGTGTCTGGAAGATCTGCTCTTGCGAGGTTGATTAAATAGGATGGAAGGGATGACAGCTCAACATTGGAATCAAGAGCGGGTGATTTGGAAGCATGAGTAAGGGACTTTGTCGAACCCTTTCGACTGTGGGCTTTGGCATATGTGCGCGAATTCCAAAGTCGACGAGTGTTTTTACCTCTGTACGCACAGTGTTAGTACTTAGATAAGAAATACGGAAAGCAAGAGTTCCCTGGACCTATCGGATCGACTATACTTTGCTGTGTGTTGACGTGTTGCAGCGGTTTTATCAGTGAGAGTGAGGTGTTTTGCTCTCCGCCCCATAGGTAAAGAGGTAAAGAAGTCTAAAGCAATTGAAACGAATGAGTGGGCAACGTTTGAGAGTTGGTTTATTTGACCAGATACCATTTGAATTAAAAAATGCATCAATACCATTAGAACCGGCATGTCATGGAGCATCTTAATATGTGCACTAGATGTTTTTTTGGGTACATTGGAGGTATGGGGACATGTTTTTTATGTATGAACATTGTTATCCATACGCTGATTGGCTGATCAGATTTGGCCGTGCAGAATAGTCATCTCAACGTGCCGCCGCAGTGCCTCGGGTGCAACGTGAACCTCACATAGTCCTGTCGTCCCCCTCGTCCCTCTCCCATCCCTCAGTAGGTTGTCATATTGACTGTAACGGTGTTTTAACTTCTGACTTCTCTTCAATATTGTCGTCGGATTTAGGTGGATCGCGATGCCATCCTTTTGGGCAAGTCGAATGCGATAGTAGGTCCCTACCTCCCATGAGCCTTTTCAACCATTGAGCATGCTCTACTGATTCTCACGATTTTTTCCCCCAGCAGACCATGTCGACGACCATACCGTTCGTCATCGAGCATGTTTTCACTTCGCCTGTAGTCATCTTTGTCAATAGCGCGCTCTCCACAGAAAAGCCAGAGCTCACCGTCATCAATAAGAACCATCCTCGATACGACAATGCTGCGAGATCGTTGGCAGACGAGTCTGTCCTCCATGTCTACAAGGCCGTTTTCTACAATATTCCAGGTGAGTCTCTTTAAAAATGTATGCTTATTAAAATGTCACAATACTCCAGTACAAGTCAAACCCCATCAAGAAGTCTTCTGTGTGACGCGTGGGGCTTTCATCGGTTTAGTGGCAGGCTGGTAAGCACAAATTTATTTGAGGCGCTTGTTTTATTTTATTTTTGACATAGGGAAAATGCACTTAACTGTGTTCTGGGCGTCCCTGGCGCTGTTCACTTTCGTGTTGATTCCATCGCAAGTGGGGAGGAAATTTTCAGAAATGCTATTGATCAAGGATCTATTGAAATGGTGGAACCCTGGGCGACCCCAGACTTGTATAACTAGTTGCTGCGTAGGTATTCTATGAAGTCTTGTTTGAATTGTGCGCGAGCGTGTGCAAATGAGGCTCGCGAGGATGAAACGGAGGCTCCTGTAGGTCAGATTAATTTGGTGAGATGAGGGAGAAGCTCGAGAGGCTCACAGTTCACAACTGCAGGCTGCGAACTGACAAGTTCATCAACTTCTTCAAGTTGTTCTTCGTCCTCGGTCATAACGGCGACATCAACTTCTCGTTCTTCGTCCTCGGCGGCGCTCATAACGGAGATCTGTGGGATGAGCTGGCTGCGACTGGGTCCAATGGGGGGACGTTGAGTTGCCTTCAACTTCCAGGAGGGAGGCGCAGGTGGGAGTTCTATGAAGACTCGGAGTCTGCGCGGATTAGGTGAAGTAGAAGCATTGCCCAGACGGGTCAACCCACGCCTATCTATCCGGCCATTGGCAAACACTCGTCGGCCGTGAGTGTGTGGTGAATGTGCAGTGGGCGCTTCTCCAACGATGACAGGGGCACGTGATTTCGCAAGACTTTGGCGAGCGACCAGTGTTGGAATAGATTTGATGGTGAGGACGTTGTTCTTGAGGGCGTCCGCAAGCTGGAAGCGCTCAAGGGCGGTGAGATCGTGTATGCCCTTGCTCCTCGTGAGTGTTGGACGTCTCTCGCCGGGCATGAGAATGCCCTCGGGGTAGTTCTCAAGTATGTACCCACGATGGGCTAGAACTTTAGGCAGCGTCTTCCACGGGATGGTTCCCCCTCGTCCATCCAAAGTCCCTGTATAATATTTAGTTGTCCTTCATCTTGATTTAACCGTGACTCACCGAGAAGCGCTGTGAAACCACCAGCGATGCAAGGAATGCCCTCAAGCTCCCTCCATCCCTCAGGATCCCTGACCTCTCGCTTCTCCATCCACTTATCCAACACCACCTGCTCGTCCACCTTGTAGCGCGATGACACGCGTCGGAGTATAGAGTCGAGCTGGGTGAAATCCATGAGTAAGCAATGTACGGTGAGCTTAAGAGGGAGGAGTGCAGAAGAACGAACATTGACAACACATTGATAAGATGTGTTGTGCTTCCATGAATCCATCGATAATCGACGTCGGATGAAGTAATAATCCCTGAACATCATTTCAACCCTCCGAAGCCTCTCACGGGCTGTCCCCGACTCTCAACGAGATTTTGTCATTCCTCCCCTCCCGTCTGTCTAACCTCCTGCGCCCTCAGATGCTCCAGTGCCTCGGGTGCAACGGCGTTTTGACTTTTGACTTCTTTATACCCTCTTGTTCCTCTCTCGTCCCGCTGTAGGTCGTTGTCTTGACTGCAATGGTGTTTTGATTTTTAACTTCTCTTCTTTTGCAGTACATATGTTTTGTCGCAAATTTACTATGTGAATCCCAATGTTTGTTGAGCGCTCAGGCACTATGAAAGCCTGGGGCATCATGAGCATTTCCTGCCTCCTGCCCTCCTTGTCGTCTCACAGGTCATTTTCCTGGTAGGTTTGTGCACTAGGTTGGTATCCGTCAGCTGATAACACCTCTATCAGTGTACTCATCATTGTTTAGCGCTTCTACCTCATCTTCATTGCTGCACAGGAAACCTGGCAATGTCACGCTCTAGTCCAGAGGCCCTTGACCCTGAGTCCGAGCAATTTGGCGGTGGTCGCTATGTATCTCCTCCTGCCGTCCAGACTCCAAGTCGACTGCGCTCGCGCGTTAAACCAACAGCCCGCGATTCTGGCCTTGTCAAAAATGCGCAGGGTAGGAGGGCTAAACTGCTCACTGAACATCTGGACGAGAGTGGCGAAGTCAATACTTCAAATCAAAATCCGACGTTGAACACTGTCCAGCCTGAGACAGGACAATGGCTTGCTCCCGTCTTGCAGCAAGAGCTCCAAAGCAACTTTGCGCAAGGTAGGCAGGGCTTGTATGGTGATTTGCCACGCCGAGCTGTGTCGCGTGAATTATCACGCGAACCTCAGCGACATCCTTCAGGCCCACGTGAACTTCCTCCCCCTCCTCTCGTTCCTCAGCAACCTCACCTTAACACCATCCATCCGCAACCAGGCCCACGTGAACCTCCCCCTCCCTTCATTCCTCAGCAACCTCAGCATGACATTATCCTTCCACAACCTCCCCTAGCTACCATGCAGGAAACACGCACACCTGTGGGGTTGAACAGTGGGCAGGATCTCCACGCTGCCCCACTCAATGCTGGACCGAGTACTGATGCTCTCGGAGTACTAGGTCTTCCTCCCATGGATGACTTCGGTGCAGGGACTTCCACTACGTTCGACGGCACACATCATCCATTCACTGCCGATGCTACATTCGACTTCTCCTCGCTTGATGTTCCATGGGATCCTGTGGGCGGGGACTTCAGTCTACGCAATATGTATGACGGTCGCACGGATTTGCCAGAGACACGAATCATCCCTCCCACGCCTGCCAAGACTCCACACCAGCCTTCCTTCGGTACTCAGCTTTCCAGAGAAGATGCTCTCCTAAGTAATGACGATGCAGGAGAATCTTCGGCTGGTGCGCTGGTTGGCCGTAGGACAGATGAGGTGAATGCACTATTGGAGGAGAATTTTAAAGCTATCGACGACATATTCAACGACCTTGCCGCAAAAACCGGCTTACCTTTGCAGCAAGTCTCTCATGCGTATCACAAGGCTCGTGGACACATTCATTCTGGATTCAATCATTGGAACACATACGGCCATTACTTGAAAGTGAACCGAGAGCAGGAATTGCAAAGACTTGGCAATATTGAGGTAGCTGATGCTGCTCAGATTACGCCAGCAATTCGAGCCGAATGCTACAAGGCGTTCCGAGCGGCTTTTCCGGACTCATGGCAAGAAATCCTCGAGACATTTGAGCAGGTAGAGGTGAGGTCAGTTGGACCTCAGACAGTTTCACAGCGAACACAGGAATTCAGTAAGGTTTGGAGAAAAGTTGTGACCACGGTGCGTCCAACACTTCATACATCAAAATCATGTGCTAACCTTACTTTTAGGTGGACGCCGCTGCTGCCAAACATGGCTTCGAAGCAGTCTTTATCATATGCGGAAAGGTGGTCAATCAGGACGCGTCACTTGGGTATATACACGAAACGCCGGGTGCAGAAAAAGTAAGTCATTCTTCCGTTCGTATACATCAAAGTCCTTACTCAACACTTTTAGTTTTGGCAAACACGCTGCCGAGCTGACGAAGACGCGATGATTGGACATTTAAAAGCTCGTGTATAGTAAGTCAATGGTTTCTTTGTAGACCGCTTTGTGAATTCTTACTTGAATTTTAGCAACCTTGCATCTCTTGCGGTTGCCGAGGACATGCATCTTGAAGGCGCGCCAAGCGCAAAAGAAGATGAGCCGCCACGCAAGCGAAAATCATCGAAAGTGTCAACAGATGCTCCGGAGGCCGTGAAAGATGACCCGGATGCTCCAGAGGTGCTCGATGTCGATGACTGGCAACTTCAGGTCGACCTTCTTCAACTTATCAAGGGTGGCATCATTGCATTACTCAGTAAGTATCTATTTCTCTTGGTATGTTGCTTACCGCTTGCTCATCATTCTCAAGAGGAAGTGGGTGGGAAACTCACTGTCCGCTCAGGCAATTTCCCGTGGAAGAAGCTCCGCAGTGACCTTGATCGTCAAGGATTTGTCATTGAAGGCTATCCGGAGGACATCCTTATGCCGGGAGAGACACGCAGCACCAGTGCGAGGAGTAAGGGGATCAATGACCTTGACAAACGAGAACAGATAATCCTCGCAGAAGCCTTGAAATCGGGAACATTGGTGATCAAATGTGGGCCCTCAGGTACGTATTCATGGATATATTCTTAACCTACGCTAATTTCTTATTAGGTTCAGAGGACAAAGACAAGAGCCGACCAGTCATCATTGGGGAGGCTCCTCCACCACACTCTGCTCACTTACGTGGCCGGCGGTTGCTTGCCAATGGCATTATCGATCGTGAAGGACCGTCTCGTCTCCGGCCAAGTGCAGCAACTACCAAAGTCAGGAAGCCAAACAGCAGGCAGGCTGCGCCCATCGCTTCTTCCATAGTTGTCGACGACGATTCTCCCACTTCCACCATTGTTCGTCAAAAAAATCTCGTCGTTTCAGTCGAGATACCTCCTGCACGCCCTTCGAAGGTAGTTAAGCCTCCAAAATCACAGGCAACGCCCACACCTTCCAATGTAATCACTCTCGATGAATCAGTGAAAGCATCGTCTGGATCGGAGGAAGACGACTCAGCATATGACGACGCCCCACAAGTCGAGTCTGACTACGAGGATAGAGTGCAGTCACGCAAACGCAAAGCAAAGACGACTGGTGGCACTCGCAGACTTAAGCGTCGTGTTCTGTCCAGTGACATTGAGGTGATTGAGCCGCAGCCCAAGGGCAAGGCAAAAGATACTGCATTGCAGAAGGAGAGGGTAAGGGCACATTATCGTGAGCTCACCTCTGAATCTGAAGAGGAACAGAGGCCAGACGGAGTCAAGGAAGGTATGCAAGCTTCATTTCTGTCACCTTTATACGACGCTTACCATCGATAACATCTTCTCATAGTTGGTATACCTTTGCGACTCCGAGATGGTCCAGCACGTTCAAAGCCGAAGCCAAAGAAGATCGTGCATGGTTCAACTGCAGCAGCCAAACAAGTTGCTTTCTATGAAGGTGGAATGCTTCATACGCACGAATCATCTAGAGCAGCAGGAGCAGCAGAACCATCGGGAACAACGAGAACAGCGGGACCGTCAGGAGTGACGCGAGCATCGGGAGCATCAGGAGCATCGGGAGCATCGGGACCACCGGGAGCAGCGGGAGTAACGAGACCATCAGGAGCAGCGGAACCATCGGGAGCAGAAGTAGCAGTTGTTGAAGGTGGGAGGCTTCATGCGCGCGGCTTGTCAAGAGCAGCAAGACCAATGGGAGCAGCAGAGCCACGCGACCATTTACTGCCTGCCTCCTCGCCTGCCCCCTCGCCTGCCCCATCGTCTGCCCCTTCATCTCCATCGCCTCAATATCAACAACGTCCACAGTCACTGATTCCATCTTCGCACAACCAGCGAAGCCCTGCCCCCGAAACCACACCATATAATTATGGTCATGGCAGAGCTCTTCCACCGCCTTCATACGGGCAACATCTTGACGTGCCGCAAGGTCGGAACTATCCTCAGGCTGATCTGCGCCGTAATCAGATTGACTACCAACGCATGAACCAAGGCCCAGGTGGCGGCAACACCGCCGGTTACAGCCACACCCAGTACACTCCTCGCAACGACATGTATCCGCACCTTGCACCCCACCATGCTAACGTTCCACACGCAGAAGCTTATGATAGTACTCGTGTGCCTGCTCATCAGCAACGTCTGGAAGATTACGATACTCGTGCACTGGTACCTTCTCAACAGCAACAATATCCAGAAATTTATGGATGTGCGCCTACTCGTGCACCTTCTGAGCAGCAGCAGCACATGGAGAATTATGGTGCTCGTGCACCCGCTCCGGGTTACGACAAGCAACAGCACATGGAGAATTATGGTGCTCGTGCACCTGCTCCGACTTATGACACTCGTGTGCCTGCTCCCCAACAAGGACTTGTGGCTCACCGTGATGGCAGGGTAGCATATAACATGGACGAACGTTGGCAGCCTCAGTACGGGCCCATGGCGCATCAGGCCGAGAACGTACTACAAACACCCCGCCGCTCTAGTCAGAGGATGAGCCCTTTACCTGGTCTAGTTGCATACTCATCATCACCACCCCAGTCTGAAGGTAACTAGACGTCATCTCTTGCTTCTTGGAATGCTTCATTGTATCGAGCACTCTTGTGTGCATATATGTTCTTGATGTTTCCGTATGTCCCCATCTCACTCGTTCCTCCTTTGATCGTGTGTTCTTGATGTTCCGTATGTTTATATCTCACCCATCCTTGCTTTGATCGGTAGTACGCGACTTCCTTCGAGGATAGTTTACATACGTACTTTCATATTGCGATAAATCATATGTCTCCAGTTGAATGAAACGCTTTGGATGTTCACGAAGTTCCGCTAAATAAGATGCATTTAAGGTTTGCGACATATGAACATTTAGAACAAATCTTAAATAAAGAAGGTCGACTCGTCCGAATTGTTGAACGAGATGCACTTGAGGCTCGCGAAGCACCGGGTATGAGGACAATTGGAACATCAATTCAAAGCCGAGGCTCGCGAAGCAGAGGGTAACGGATAGTGAAATGAAACTATTTAAGGCCAAGAAGACCATTTACAAAAACCTCCCTGAAGCTCCGAGGCTGTAGATCAAGAAGAATGTGCCACGTCAGTCTGAAAATCCCAGAAGTATGTAGATCAAGAAGGCACCAATGTAAGTCAGAAGAATGTGCCAATGTAAATCCAAAGCTCCAGCCTGTAGACAAACAAGCTCATAGATCCAACGCAAACCTGAGCACTGACGAAGGGTGCAGATCTAGTATACATGGCAGTGAGCAAAGGACAAAGGGTATAGACTACACTTACTATGAGAACCTCCGCGCGAACCTGAGCAGTGAGCAAGGGCAGCGGACAGCGCTGTGCGATGGAAGAAGGGTGCAAATCTATAAAAATACCAGCGAGCAGAGGACAAAGGGTATAGACTATACTTACCTCGAGAGCCTCTGCGCGAACTTGAGTCAAAAACCCTCTCAAGGGCGGGAGCCTATTGTAGCACCTGGTGGAGACCCTCTTGGGGACAATGGTCTTTCAGCCTAGTTTCCCATGACATAGAAACTGGGTCTGAAAGGCCGTGGGAACGTCTTTGAAGTGGTGCCAAGGGTGACATAAAACAGGTTTGTATTTTATCACAGGGCAAACTTGTCAGTGGATTCAAGCTGGCAAAGGTATGTGCGCCATTATTACTCGAATGATCTGAAACTGATATTAAGATATCCTTTTGAGGTCAGTGTCAATTACTACATGATGATGATCAACATCACAGATTCTGCGCTGTGACTCTGGATTATTATCTTGATGGTATGTGTCAAGTTGCTGTCTTACAATCAAGTAAACATCAGACGTAAAAGGTGAACTTGAAATTACATCTTCTGCTTTTTAACTCATTAACTTTACACAGATGTTGGGACTCATATCAAACATGAGTGTTGTCACTGCCATGTTGGATATAGGGCTGGACCAGCTGAGAGACTCAATGGTTGTATTTATATGTGAGCTCAATAGCAATGCCAATTGCTCTGCACTGGAAGGTGCTAAACCCACACTACTAATCCAGTGGGGCCTTTGCACTTCAAAAATCCTGACTGCAATAGATATCACCGCCTATTAGCTAGTGTTATCAAACCTGGATTAGAGGTATCAAGTGCAACTATAACTCCTTGTTTTTACAGAGCCAGAGGATACTTAATAACCAGTGGTAACTCATGTACACTCCACCATGTGTAAGGATGTAAGTACCTTCTAACCTTCCTCTTAGAAGCCCAGGTCCAGAAGCATTAGTATGCATGGCACTACTCCTGAGGGTGGTTGTCAAGGAAATATGTTGATCATTGTAGAAAAGGGTTCCATGAGCAGGCAGTTCTAAAGTCTCTAGTCTCCCATATTATCATTATATAGCAGCATCAGTGCCAGTCTCCTACTCACTTATATTAACTACCTATTGAATTTTTTCTCTCTTTAAATCAATACATCCATAGCTAGTTGCACCTGCATTATCTCTCTGCTTATTTACTCTGACCCTCTAGCTAGTGTTATCCTGATGCAATATACAGTGGCTCAAAAAACTGTCTGCATGTTTTTGTATTTTTCACTATTTATAATATTGTATAAGAATACATAAATATTCAATGTCATGCTGATACTATATTGTAGTGTTGCTGACAGCATTATTAACCTTTCCTGTAGTAATATGTTAAATCACAGCCTTTCTATCAGTAGAGGTGAGCTTGGATAGACATCTTCCACAGGAGTTTTACTTGTCTGGGTGGCTTTCTTTGATAAATTTGACCATAGTAGACTTGCATATTTTAGTTTTAGAGGAAAATTCATAAGAAGAGAAGCCAGCATAGGACAGAGAAAGAATATTGTCCTTTTAAGCACAAGATATGACTTTTATAGTGATTATAACTATGATATATGAAACATCCTGGTATATATAGAAATAAACGTGGAGCCTCAAAGGGGTTGAAGTGGAATGCTTCTCTGAGCCAAAGTAGAGTATGAAAGGAGCTCTAGTAGAGCATGCACATAGCATCAACACCAATTGGAAATCACTCTGTTCTTACAATATGTAGATATATAGTTTAAAAATAACATAATGATACCACTTTATAATCTATATGATGGTAGTATAATTTTTATGATGTCATAAATAATGATTTATATAGTTTTACAGCTGATTGTAGGATTATGTGAAAATGCAAAGTTGAATTTGTGTCTCAGAAATGCCTGAAATCAGACCCCATGTGCACTGTCTGAGTAAGAACATACTGTAAACCATTCAAGGCAGACTGCAGACCTGCTTCCAGTGATGGCTTTGCCTTCCACATCCCCTGAGCCAGAAATACCTCAGTTTGAGACTGTTTTTGTTGTAAATCTTGATACATACATAAAAACTCAACAGAAAACAATGGCAAAACCAAAGTCAAGGAGGTAAAGTCTACAAAGGTGAAAGAAGTTGTTTTTCACATCTCTGGACCCAATTACCTTGACTTCCTCATGACTATACTTGCAAAGCACAACAAATCACTCTATAAGGTTACTGAAAAAAAAAAGTACATTTCAAATACCTTCCTGGTGCTTCATGTAGGTATGTTAATCCTTGGATCATCTATTGCTATGGCAACCATGAGATCTACTTACTCAAGTGATCAATTATAGTTGCACAGAAGCCATAAATATCAACAACAAGAATGATTATGCCAAGATGATAAAGAAGATCATTTCAGAGAAACTTAAAAAGGTCAACATCTTTATTGATATGAAGAATGTCAAGAAATTGCTTGATTCTACCCACAAGGCAAGTCTTGAAGACTTTGTGATACCTTGGCTAACAAAGAAACAGAGTTCTTCAGGAAATGCTGCCAGCCATGAGAGTAGAGAATCTGAGGATGAGGAAACTGTGCTTGTCACTAAGGTATTTCAACTGCAAAGACAGACCTTAAGATTTCAGCTGTTCAATGATGTTTCTTGCAGACTGGTGCTTCAGAGCTTAAGCTTAAGATTGCTTGCTATCAACAACTCATTATCAGCAGGATGCCCTGAAGTTAAGGTATGCCTTTTGGACTAATTGTCTGCTGGATGCCTATAAGAACCTGTCTGGTACTACCTATTGTAACTCATGCTCTTATGTCTACAATCACTTCCTATCATACTATTGTATTTGGAGCTGTAAACTTTAGCACCCCCACATTCTTCACTGCTGCATTAGTGGGAGCTGTGGTGACAGCCCTGGCAGCTACTCTGACAGTGGGAGCATCACTCTCCTTTGGTCTTGATACCTAGAGTTTTGATAACTATATCAGCCCAGGGAATCAGGAGAATCTCCATTCTGGCAATGCAATTATTGTTTATTGTCACATCTTCAACTGTCTCTTAACCTTCCTACCTCTATCTGTCTTCTCAGGCTCATTGTCCCACATTGTGGCCTGAAGCAGTAGTCATGTAGAGCTCAGTGTGAAGCTTCTGAATACAGGTGTACACCATCCCAGATCTATCAGACTGCCCATCACCATAGTTTGGTTCTCTGCTCTCTAACATCTGCATAGTTTCCTATGGCCTTTCCCTCAGTCATCCACCCCCCTGTACCAGCTGTTCAGCATTGCCTGACCCCAATGCATTTAAGAAGAGGGATGACTGGTAGGGGATTGGGTGCCCAGAGATAGTGATGCCAACCTTCCCATCCATGACACTCAGCAAGTGTAGAACAAGGTAATTTATCATGAATCCTCTGGCTCCCTGTCCTTACTCACTGTCCTCACTCACAATTGGACAGATATGTAATTGTTAGAGATGAAAGCTGGCTTTCCATCACCTTCCCTACTGTTTTGTTGATCTGACACATGTGCTCACTACTTCAAGATGCCTTGAGCTGCTTGGCTCACCTGCTCTCTCAGCTTACTTCTGCCCCATTTAGAAAGGTGGTATCTCATGTTTCGGTCAAAAACCTTGGCAGGTTTTGCCCAAACTCATTTACAATTCTTACACTCATTTAATCTTGTTATGTCATCTTCTTGTCTTCTTAGACTCCTGTTCACAGTACTTGCTAGCCATTGCTCAAAGTCTAGTATTGTTATCACCTTAACTGTCTAGTCAATCACATTCTTTCTCACAAGACAAGCATAATGGAGAAGCAGAAGGAAGGGAGATAGCTAGCAAAAAGTTAGAGAGAGAGAAACAAACTTATCAAAAAGGCAAAAAAAAAAACTTGAAAATTGATAGAGAGAAGAAAGCCAGAGAAAGAGGAGCAGGAGCAGAGCTAGCAAAAGAGAGTTAGAGAGAAATAAACTTGCCAAAAAGGCAGAAAAAACTCGAAAATTGATAGAAAGAAGAGAGCCAGAGAGAGAGGAGATGGAGAGTGTGTATGGAGAGAGAGGAGAGAAGGGAGCAGCTGGAGCAGTTTGATTAAGATAAGAATAAGGGATGACTAGGCAACTTGACCATGAGAACTTTTTTGATGAAAATCAAAGTTGTGAACATTGCCAAGGGAAGTCTATCCATGATCTCATATTATTTTTGATTAAGATCCTAATGAGTTATTAGCAAAATACTAGAAAGTGATGTGTTTATGAAAGTTCAGGTACACAAGTCATGTGACCATGTTTTGCTTACTAGAACTAGGATTGCTTATTAGGATTTTGAATGATAAGGAATGACTAGGGCAGACCATGAAAAAGTTTTTGACCAAAATCAAAGTTGTTGCCCTTGTTAAGAGAAGTCAGTCTATAGTCTTATGTCATTTTTGGTTAAGATTCTAATGAGTTATTAGCAAATGATCAGTGTGCCTAATTTTTCTTGAACAAATCACTTTTAAGTATTTTGCTTATATCTCACTATGGTCTTATCCTATTAATGTCACGAGACCATGGATAGACTCCCCTTGACAAGGGCTACAACTTTGGTTTCCATCAAAAAAGTTTCCATGGTCTACCAGAGTCACTCTATCTTAGTAGCTATTTGTAGCAATTATAGCAACTAGTTCTTGTTATGGCAAATGCATGTTTTCCTGATGATACATGAGCATATTTTCCAGGAGTACGAGGAATATGTGGTACTACCAGAGAGATGCTGGTTTAGTGCTGCCTGCAAGTGTTTGGAAGGATATAAGACTCATGGACTTGGAGCAGACCACTTCACACATCCTGAAGATGCATCAGCAGCCTTCCTATACTCCTCTAGTCAAGATTGGGAAGAAGAAGATACCTCTGTTGATTTCTCATAGTTTAAACACTCTGCAGTCCAGGCAGGTTCATCTTGTCCTTCAAAGAAGGCTTGAACAACAATTCCAACAGCTCTTTCTGCACTCAGACTTGATTTCTTAATGTGCTCTTACTTTATGCCTTATGTCAGTTGTCTATGTACTAGTTTTCATTCATTATATTGCTGCAACTGTACATTTTACTTTGTGACTGTTTAATTGATTCATTTTTGTACTCAAACAACTATCCAATATGAATAAATTGTGTGATCAGTCATGCTGTCATGGTAGGCATAGGCAGTACCCAAGTTCTAACAGGTCAGTGTGCTGAACTCTAGTTTTGCATGCCTCTTGCATACACTTGTGGTGTCCTTGCCCTTACCCAAAGATGACCAACAATCAGGACACAGATAGAAAGATATGGTATGGTCATCCAAAGAATCAAAGCAGATGCCAGACTTGTCCATAATCAAGCTATCAATGGTGTCATGATCAAATGAGAAACACACAGACATGCTCTAGATAATGTATGGATCACAAAGTTAGAGCAGGTCCAAATTGTAACTTGCTAAATTGTTGGACAGACTTATGACCACTGTCATGATTGAACTGCAACATATACAACAGGCAAGGTGCAATGACACAGCAGACTGGAACTAGGAGCAGAAAGAGGGTGCTGTCATGTAAATATGTGCATGCAATTCAGGATAGTAAACTAATTTGGATGTAGTTCAACAATATGGGCAACATTATGAGAAGGACATTACCATTCATCAAGCATATAGGGCATCACAAACAGGCATTTGTGCAAAAATAATACCATGGAAAACTGCCCACAACAAGAGTCAGTAAAGCCCAATGTCAATGCCAAGACATAATCCAAGAAACTGCAGGACTCCAAAACAAGAAAGTTGAGAAGCAATTTCTGCCAAGCAGGTGGTGGACAAAGAGACTTCAAAAAGAAGTTAACAAGAGCAAGTTTATAATATTTGAATAGTTCAACATTTGACTTGTGAGTCCTGTATCAAGAACACAAAATAGGAGGAGCATGACACCCTCAACACTTTAGGTGCAGTTTGGATAGTGACTCTGGGTTCAAAATTTCTGGTTCAAAACTGCGCGTGATGACCACACATGAGCAGGATCACCCAATTACATCCATCACTGTTGATAGCAGCATCTAGATACATACATTGTCATTAAAATGTCTAATAAATCAAGCAGTGGCTCTTTACACTTCCTATGTTCTTGAGGTATTATCAATGTGGCACCAGCTGCTGCCTCTGGTGGAACAACCCAGAAATCCCCTGCAGTGTGGTCAAAGGTGGAAGAAACCACCTTTCCTGAGTTCCTTGTGCATGCCTTTCCTTCATCAGGGGATGGAGGCTTCAAGCCAGCCACTTTTAATCAGGCATCTACACACCTCAAGAGCAAATTCCTACATCAGAGGGGTGCAGAAAAGACTGGTACAGTTTGCAAGAATAAATGGACAGTGGTATGTTTTCAGTGAACTTTTCAGCCACCAGCAATGTCATATATTTTTGTAGTTAAAGAAATTATACCAAAGTGTCATCAAAATCAAGTGTACATCAGGTTTTATGTGGAATGATGAGCATGAAGCAGGTATTACAGATAGAAAGGATGATATCTGTATTAGAATAACACAGGTCTATTCACATGGATCTGTAGATAACAGATACACTCAGTCATTGCGCATGGATGCAAACGTCTATGGTATATTTACCTGTGGATAACAAATACACTGCATAGCATGAGTAAAGGTAAATATACAAGTTGAATAGAGTGTCTTACCTCAGTTGTTGCGCATGGATGCAAACATCCGAGGCTCAAGTACAAAAACTGCATGAACTAAATAGTAACGAGTGTCCTTGTTTGAATAGAAAAGTAGTGAGACTGTAATAATGAACATAGGGCACTGGCCCAAGCAATCAAAGGATTCAGTAAGTACAATGACAATAGGAAAGGATAAGAGCACATAATGAAAGCATACAAGTCACTGGGCAAGATGAACAAACAACACAAGCAGACAATGACATGTCTCGACTGCGAGCATGCTTACATATTCCAACAATCTGGACACACTTTACCAAGGTAACTTATCACAATAGACTGCATGCATGCCCCTTGCTAACATTGTTTTCAGACACATCCTCATGCAAAGCTCTTTATGATGAAGGGCTTTGACCACTTCAAGATCATGCAGGGGTTGATGACAAGCAAGTTGAAAGGTTCTCATGTCTTCTAACCTACCACCACCAGCAATGCAACTCCTACTATCTCTACATCTTTCATCCCCCAGCAATAGAAAATGCACTTCCAGGGCCATCACCATCCCCAGTGGATCTAGAATCACTTGGGCCACCTGTTCCATCTACCTCAGGCTTTCTCTCTCCTTCCACTGAAGGTTCTACCTCCAGCTTGGCATGGACAAGTATTAGTCACAGAAAGCAAAAATTTAGTGCACTTTCTCCTGCATCAATTGCAGACTCCCAGAAGTAAAGCCAGCCACCATCTGCCACATTATTGGCACAGCAGGAGGGTGCTAAAATGATCAAGAGTCTCATTGAAGTAGTGTGTGAGATGCAGAAGAACCTCATGTTAACCCTGTTACAGCCACCAGTGCAGCCACAGCCTTCCATGCATGTTGGGAGTGCCATTTCCCTCCTCAATAAATGCACAAACATAACAAGTAAAGATTGCTTGGCTATTGCCAACTTTTTAGCTGAATATGAAAACCAGGCCATCATTTTCTACTTGTTGGATGAGGTGATGAGGCTTGAGTGGTCGGTGTGCACCACAGGTGTCAGCTGACTCACAAGAATATATGATTGTGTTGTAGCATGCAGATTATTTAATAGTACAAAATTCATGTAATACCTACAACTATGGCAATGGGAGTCCCCTTCATTTGCATTCCTCAAGATAATCAGTCCACATCACTAGTGCAATTGCTTCCTGATGAACATCTGCTCATCTCCACTCAGGAGTATTTGCCAGTCCTTCAGAAAGTGTACCAGATCCTATACCATCATCCTCTACAAGATCATACCCATAGTACTTGAGAGCAAGATCAAAGATATCAGTGTTGTGTCTCCACATGAAGTTGTGAATGGTACATAGTGCTTCTGGGATCCAGGCCTGGATATCCATCTTATATTCAGGCACACATGTCAAAATGTGCCATTGCCACTTCATAACACCAAATATTCATTCAATGATGTTGTGCAGTGTGGTGTGTTGCAGATTGAATGACTCTTTTGAGTCTCATGGCCTAAAAATGATTTAATAGAGAGATGAATGCAGAACAAATGAACTTGCATGAGATTAGCTTGGTGCCATTCCTTCAGGTGATAGCACACACCTCAATACAGTATGAGAAGTGCATCACACATACCAAAGCCCACATCAGCCAGAAGGTACCTGTGTTGGAGCATGTGCAAATCATGCAAGCATGCATCATTCCAAAGGGTAGCATTAGCGACTGCACCATCCCACCCTGTGAGCGAGTACATGAAAAAAAAATTCAAGTCACATATAAACAGCAGTTTTGCAATAAGAGGCATTTCTGGTTGTGCAGGATGACATGGTCTTCAAGCAACACAAAAACACAAATGTGAGTACCATCAACAGCACTGATACAATCATCAAAGAATTGGAATCATGGATCAGCATGAATTGCCACAGAAATGGAGGTGTTATGAGTCGGGAACTGAACATTTGAGGTGTAGAAGGGAGGTGATGAAAAGAACATGAGTATGTGTTTAAAATATCTGCAAAAATCAGCATACTATTACTTATATTGAACAGTTGATGTATTTACCTTATAATTGTGTCAGGAGAACACTGGAATCTCTCTCTGATGTGGTGAGACAAGAGTCCTGTAACACATGTATACAGTGACACCATTGCAGGACTGAATGAATTCATGTTGGTGAAGAACCTCCAACAATTCATTGAAAATCTCAAGGTCAACACCAAAGTTGTGTCTGATTTGGTCTGGGTGACCACTGTAGAGACTCGCGTTTCTGCAGGCACATATGGGCATATTTCACACCTTTTCACAACTCATGATATTGGGCTTCATTGCACGACTCGCACCATAATCCACATATGACTTCCACCAAGTCTTCAGTCGACTCTGCATATCATGCACAGCTTTCCCGCGAAACACGCCATAGGTGTGACACTTTCCTGCATGCACGCCTTGCGCACTTTCTCGCGCTTAAGCGCATCGCGTCACACATCATCCAGGAGCATCCATCCATCGTCTGACCAGTCCCTCGGTATGTCCCTTTCATTATCTGACCATATTTAGCATATTACACTTCCTATTTCGTCATGGACCCTTACTTTACATCACTTTACCTCACTTACATACTTAAAGCACTCCCCATTCGGCTCCAAGCCCTGGGAGAGCGCTTAGGTAGAACTTACATACTCTCATGTTCATTTTACACCCAACATTCCACCTTACCTTACCTTCCTACCTTACCTTCCTACCACTCAGTATCTATCACCAGTTAGTACCATGCAATGCATGTATCCATCATTGTCTTGAGGCCCTAGCATCAGTCTATAGCTAGTGGCACTATCAGTATCTGTCTAGATCCGCGCTTTTCCTCTTATCAGTCTCAGTATACATCTTCCACACTTGTGCATCACTTGCACTACCTTCCCGCGCTTCACGCACTTTTGCACTTCACTTTCCTGCACGCGCCTTCAGCGCGCTTTCTCGCGCGTTCACCGCCATTCACCAGGGTTGTTCAGCATCATTCTGTGGATCCTTGCTTTCCTTGCTTCCCCTTTAGGGTCGAACGTTCTTGCATTCTGCGAGTATAGCAGCTAGGCAGAGCTGAGACTCACTTATACTGGCTGAGCACTTTTCTTATATGTGCCTGCCAGGTTGTGATACCCACACCACTGATCAGCTTGTATACCCATGCTTGGCTGGTGAGGATAGACATGTGATAAGGAATCCTTTCAGAGCAGGATAAGAATAAAAAATTATACAGACATGTGATCTGAGCAATTGCACCTGTTATGATGACAACCATCATTTGGTGTCAGTGATGCTGTGTTTGTGCTTCAAGGTCCATGTGGGTGCAGTGATTGATATGAGATTCATAGGCTATATACTAGTAGCTACAGTCTGTCCTATCAAAGCCTATTGACAATTGATCAAATCAATCACAACATATATCATGTACAGTCATCACATGCAGTTTTGAACCAGGAATTTTGAATCCAGAGTCACTGTACAAACTGCACCTAAGCTTAAGCTCAAGAGTGTCCACCAAAAAACAAATGTATTTAAATGTCTCACATGCTATAAATAATAAGCAGGGCAAATTGGTGGGGTAACCAGTCAGTGGTCACCCAAGGTATGTCAGCATATTCCCACAACACACCCTTTGGCAGAAATGAGAGCATGTCTGCATCTGATAAAACCCTTCTTGCACTAATCATGGGAGTCAGGGATCAGAATGGTTGGTTGGGAAGTCCCAACATAAGAATATATGTGGTTGGGGAATTCTCGACATCACCACTTTGGCAGTGACCACTGAAGACAATTAAGGGTCAAACCATCAGTGAATGCCCAAGGTGTGACACCAAAGAAAAAATGTTGTTGGCAGGTTTCAAGCCAGCACCCTCCAGAGCAAGAGGGACAGATTTCTAATCTGTTGAGGTAAATCGTAGCGCCTGTTGTAGAGGCTCGTGCCCCTACAGCCACATATGGCCTATATCACGGCTTGTGTCACCAAGCCATTACCAGTCTCATCTCATCACTGCACAACATCATTCCTAGCCATTCCCTATAGAGTGCCCCGCTTTCCCGCGCTAGCCGCAAGGCGCGCACTACTTTCCCGCACCAGCCGCAGTGTTCCCGCGCGTGCGCCTCCAGCGCTTTCTCGCGCTTAAGCGCTCTGCGTCGCCCATCATCCAGGAGCATCCATCCACTGTCCATCCAGCCCACAGGTACACATTAGTTTGCTATTTTTACTATTTCATGTACCTTTCATTATTACCTACATTGTATGGCACCATTTCTCATGGCCCAGTAGCTATTACATAGCACTTTACCTCACTCTGGTTCACTTTGTGTTGAGCTGAGGAGGCATTACTTACACTCTTCTACTACCTTCTACCACCCATCTAGTACCACTGAGCACCAGTATAGAGCCGCACTTTAGAGCAACAATCATTATCCCACTTCAAATAGACTTCATCCTGCACTGAGAGCCGCTTCCCCAGCACTTTGCGCACTCTGGCGCTTTCCCGTGCTTAGGCACTCCCTTAGGCGCTCATTCAGCGTGCTTTGGATCATTTCTCTGCTGCCATCTGCTTCCCCAGGTCAAACGATTCACATCACACCTCAACCAACACTTAGAGAGAGTATAGCCCTATCTCCCACCCAGAGCTTAGAGCATTTATATTTCTTTCATTTGCTCTGCATTGCACCTTAGCAGAGTTGTTGTACCCTCATCATATGCGCCAGTTCCCAACTCTGCCAGCTTTTACCAGAGCTGACAGCCTGAATATCAGACTCAGGCTCATTCTACCTTCATTGATGTCAAACGATGTGTCTTCTTGTAACACAATCTTTCATTAGCCACATGTTTCTATATCACTGCTGCAATGCCCATGAAATATATCAATTCCACTGACACACTCTCAATTCTCCGTTTGTCAACTGTTGTCATGAAATGTGAAGTAAGACATGCCAAGCTATTCACCGCCGCGTCTTGTCACTGAAGTCATCGTCCTTCATAGTCCTGCCCCACCTGCAATTATTTAGTGATACTATTCGCATTGGGAGTTCCTGTCAGTCCTCTTCCTTGAGGCTCGAGCTGGGGACTGCGTGGGAAAGGACTGCATGGGAAATTCCCACAGGTCCATTTGCAGAGAATGGCACATTTGCTGCAAACAGAACCCTCCCCCACTACTGTGGGAGTCGGGAGACAAAGAACTTGTATGGAGGAGACAAGTCAAAAACATCCAAGCTGAAACCAATCAACAAGACGTTGACAAGGTTGAAACACATCAGTTGATGCTGGTACTGCTGGCAAAACTCCCTGCCAGCTCTACCAGGTATCCTGAGCTAACATAAGGCTGACATAATCTTATACCCACAGAAATTTTGGTAGAGAAAATTTTATTTGCTGCAGACAGAACCCTCCCCCACTAACCATGGGAGTCAGGAACTACCACTTACTTGGCTATGGATTGTTAAAACTTACCTTCGAGTAACCCAGAAAACATTGTTGTTAACAGGTTTTGAACCTGTGCAACAGGGGGACAGATTTCAGATCTGTTCAGGTACAGCAACCATTTTGGTTTCACTCTAACTAGTTAATATTGTGTTAAAGGATTTACCAATGAGTGAACATTGAAGGTGTGCTCACGAAAAAAAAAAAACTGTTGTTCGCAGGTTTCCAGCCTGCACCACACGAGGAACGGATTTCTAATCTGTTGTTGTAACCGCTTGACTAAGACTGATAAAGATGGACCTTCAAGTGAAGAAATTGCTCTTGTTGACAAGTTTCGAACCTGCACCATGCAAGAAAGAGTTAGACAGATTACAACGAAATTTAGTCTTCAGAATCGAGCGTTTGACGTCGCAAAAGATGAATCGATGGCAAGAAATGATGACTGTTGACAAAAGACAAAACATAAAACGCAATCACGTCACTGTGAAAGTCATAAAACAAGAGAAAATGATCTACATCTCAATTACACCACCAACACCGACAATCCGGTTCAGAGACACACCCCTTAGCAGAGTTGCTCTACGGGTCGGGGATTTAAGTTTAAGTGTTCAAATAAACCGTCTTGCGCGGTCGAGACTTAGAAAGGATAAAGCTCAACCATTTCCACCACCGTCCGCACCCACTCCCCGCACAGCTGCTTTGCGACTCTTGCCTTTGCGCACACGGTTGTGTGCACGTGTCAAATGAGTACCTTGATCCTGCGGAGGTACGAAACCAAGGAGGCTCTTTCGACTTGCATCGGGGGAACGTTGGCTGTCAGGAGACTGGATATCTGAAAAGACATTGGGTAGTACTGCTTCTTGGGGAACAGTATATTGTTGCGTGTTAGTATCTGCATATGTGATGGGCATAGGTGCCTCATATGCGGTGATCTCTAGCTCCCGGCAGTAGTATTGAACTGCTGCGTGGAATGCGGTCCTGCGCGTATTCCGGAGGCCCCAGTCTCTGCAGGAAATCATCAACAAAACACAATCAACCCACATACTCCGCAACTTACTGCCACGTTCTGAAAAACATGATCAGCTTCTGTGCTTCTTTCCTATATGAAAAACAAACATACGAGTTGTGCGAGATACCAATAGTACACTCCAGATAGCGCTGGTAACTTATGTTTTGCAATACAACTGACGTGGTCGGCTGGAACCACCTGTTCTCCTCAGTGGAAAGCCACGTATTCAGCTTTTCCTCAAGCGCATCTAGCTTTGCTTGTGGCGTACGCCAAGCAACTTGGATGGTACAAGACTCCGCCATTTTCTGCCAGGGTAATCAGTACAACACATTCAGAGGTGCAAGAGGCCCGTACATCGCTACGGCGGACGTTCGTACTGTAGGCATTGTCAGATATCATGTGGTGCATAACAAATGCTTGGATGCGTACATGAACTTCGTGAATAGCTGACTGTTGAAGTAATATGTTTCAGTACCATCTGATCGAGCAAATACCGTCTGATAAAGAAAGCATCAGGAGGACTGTACATCCATTCCAGGTAAATGCGCATACCGCAAACAAATTCATCTTCTTAACAACTAGATTCTCGTCTGAAAACGAAAATGTCATTAGCAACACCCAGCCCACGATTCAGGGGCTCACTATCGATGAAGCATCGATCACCAGTATCAAAGGGACTGTAAACGAGAGGGTCATCCTGATACTCAAGCGCATACAACCATGTGACTCACTGAGTTACAAATAAGAACATGATTGCATCAAAGACATTGCTCGCAGAGTTCTTGAATACGAAGCTGGCTGCGAGACCGAGGGAATATACGCTCGTCAAGGACTGCGTCACATTGACACCAAAAATGCTCAACGAGATGAAGAATAAGATGATGAGAGCGACGAGTAGCAAAATTTGATCGAGAGTCTTGAGTGCAGCGCTAACATCATGCATACTGCGCCACAGGAAGCGACGTTCCTTGTACACGCGAAGTAGCGAAGACTTGATCTCAGACCGCGATACGTCACCGTTGTTGTCCTTATCGAAAACCCGGAAAGCATCTTTGGCTTCATCCTGTGTAGCGAATGCGGGGTAGAAGTCTTCGGGAACGAGGTAAGTATGTCGGCGATCTCTGAAAGTCCTGTATATCGCCCTGGCAAGACGCTGACGTCCAAGTTAGTTTTAGCGTACATATAACGCAGTTTCAAATGCTCCTACCTTTGCTTCGTGTGTTGAGCTCACACTAGAGACCAGCGCATCAAGCTCGTCAGTAGCACCTTTGACATTCCGGGCATCGTGCAGTACAGCAGTTTTGAACGCCTTTGCTGCTTGAACGACAATGGTGTGATCTTCGGTGTATGGGTCAACAGAACGCTGGTTGGAAGGGGTAGGAGGATATTTGTGAGTCGTATGCTTTTCGACTGGGGAGTGAGCAGCTGGCGTTGCGGCGATGGAAGCAAATTGTTCTGGCGTAGTAGTCGAGGACTCGAGATCTCCTGAGGTCGACTTGCGTTGCCTTTGTTTCCCTTTATCCTTTTTCTTCTTCAGCTTTGCTCTGTCCTCCATATCCGCTTCGTCACCTTCACTTGGTGCGGAGCTCTCAGAGCGCAATCTGCTACTGAGAATATTGTAATGTTCTTTGTCGCTGAACGGATTGAGCCCAGTAAAGGTCGCAAACATCGGATGGGAGCTATGGGACTTGTGACGGGCCGATGATTTGGGCTTGTAGTTGCGAAGCGTTTCTATCACTTGGAGGGCTTTCTTAACTTCGTCCAGACGTTCCTTATACGCAGTCCTATGGAATGCAAACGCTGGGAGCAATGAGACTTGTGATTTTGACACGAATCAGATGACCTCACCAATAGCATGGGAGAGCATCCTTTGAATGCATATCACCAGGGTAAAGAAGAACAGGAATTCAATTACTTGGGCGACCTGGTGTTTCAATGAGCTTCAGAACATGAAGAGTGACAGAATAGTGCTCACACGGTCCGTGTAGCGAGCATAATTCTGGGCATTAGATGAGTCATTCAACTTGAAGATATTCTGGAACAGAATGTTCCAGCTGAGCCAGGCGCTCGCGGCATAGAATAAAGGTTTGATGGTATCCTTGATTGAGGCATACAACTCGAGCTTTGTTCTAACGGTCTCTGAGACATGGCCCCATGTGACTGCAATCGCCACACGTATGATGACAGGTACAATGTCGATGATCATTGCGAGACCCCAAGAAATGACGACATTGGCTGCTGCCCAGAAGAGCCAAGCCTCGATATTGATGTCGACAAAATGCCTGTAGTCCGTTGGGTGTGGCTTGTACCAGAAGAAATGGACAAGGAGTGCGGGAGTTATCAAGACTGCCGCAAGGAAGGTGGACCCGATGAGTGAAGAGAAAAGTAGAGTAACTAGCCTATAATGTTCGTGTTGGTCGGAGAAGGTATACGTCTTCGGCAAACATACCTAATAATGCCCCAGCCGCGAGGTTTGATTTGTACACCCATTTTCTTCTCGAACTTGGCTTCCTCATTGTTGAGATCCTCGTCACCGCTCCAATCGAATTCGTCTTCCTCATCTTCGTCGTCCGAGGATTGACGTGAGTCTGATTTGGGAAATCCGAGGTAACTTCCAGTAGCGGGTGGTGAAATTACATCCTCATGATAGTGGACAGATGGCTTCTGAGTCCCTGTCTGCGTAATGCTGGTGTGAGATGGATTCGAGTCCCCGCTTTCCTGTCTGCTGCTTTGTGGTGACCTGTAAACATTTTTTTCGTAGTTGCTCATCAAATTGACCTGGGAACGGTATGCAACTGAATCTTGTGATGGATAACGGTCTAGCACCAGCTGGGAGGTGCTTGAACCAGCTTGGAAAAGAGACGAAGGTGTGGAGTTCACAAAATGGTCCTCTTCGCTGGTGTCGTCAGAGACGAACAACGGATCGTGAGGCGCAAATGAAGGGGGAGGACGGAGTCTGTCTTTCATCGTGCTCCATGTATCAGCAGCTTTACGTCACAGGGCAGTCTGAATCGGCTGCAATTACCGACAGATATAATGCTTTCCTAGCTGCACACTGATACTGGAATCAGTTAACAAGCTTGCTCGACCAGGGACTCTGGGAGAAACAGGTGAGCGCGATGTGATGGCGATTACAAGTGCTTATTTGGTCAGGCTAGCTGGATATGGAGCAGATATTAATATGGGCGTCTTTCAGTAAAGCGAACAGAATCAACAATGACCTCGCGCTTGTGGAGCTATAGAATCTGCAAGATGGCCGTAAGATGGAAAGGACTCCAGAGCGGATCGTTCTTTTGCGATGATCGCTGATTTAGATTTCTGTTGTTATGCCCAGTTGCCACGTGAAAAATCAAATCGGCATATACTATGTCTCTGTCTGCCTCAGGGGCTTCAAGCTAGGTAATCACTGCTATATCGTTCGTTTCTCAACTTCATCATACACCTTCCTCTCCAACAAATATGTCCGCACCTACAGAACTTCCTGCAGATCCAGAGTCTATGAAGAAGCTTGAAAAGGAATTCTCGACGGAGACCAAATCTGAGGAAAAGAAATTGCAGTCAGCCTTCAAAGACGTGTACAAGCACGAGAAATCAGAAGCCAAGGCTTCCAAGGTAAGGCATTTATTCCTGGATTCTATCCACTCCTGAGATTTTTTAGTCCGTAGAAAAAGCAGAGAAAGCCGTCAGGAAGCTGGAAAAGCTGGAGCTGCAGACCGTTAATTCCCTCCATACCATCACCCGCAAACATGATATAGCTGTTGCAGACCTTCACAATGCGCAGGCGGGCCTTCATGTATGTAGCCTTTGTCCACCCTCTTCTCGACGCTTAAATATTCTAGACTCAGCAACAGCAGCTAGAGAAACACAAACATGACCTTTCGACTGCGCGAACACACGTCGACCAGGTCACCAAGGATAAGAATGATCATGATGTAGGTGTGCTATATTCGGAACATGCGCCAATATCTTAATATTTGCAGCGTGAACGTCACGATAAACTAAGTCAGCTGCACTCAAGCCCGCCGACCCAGACCGGTGGTCCGAGCGCGGGCACGTCCGAGTCAGGTGCCTCCACTGGCTCAAGTCAGGAAAATATGTAAGACAGGACTGCCGCGCTCTGTTACATAGCGTGACCACACTCATATTAATTGACGATTTATATCAATCTCAATCCCTGTATTTCTATGGCATTATTTTTACACTGTAATTGTATTTTTTTTCATCCCAGGCTAATATGTAAAACGGACATCACCAAACCGTAAAGGCCATTGAGAGCTGACATAAGCATGAATGTGTTCGTTGCATTTTCAGTGTCGACTGCAGTAATCACGCATACGAGCGACGACGACGACGACGACGACAAGCTGTCCATCGGCGACCACGACGGTGACGACGGCAGCTTCAGGATTCTGTAATGAATAAAAATCCTTTTATACCGCAACCGACATACAACCCGCCGCAACCACCACTACCTCCAGGACCCCCGCCTGCTGCACCTCCAGATTATTCCGCTTATTGGGTAGCGGCAGCCCAGCAGCAGCAGCAACAACAGCAACAACAACAGGCGACTCCAGCTTACACTCCAGCATGGTCCGCTCCTCAGCAGCCTCCAAGACCTCCCCCTGAACAAAGTGCTTTGTATGCAAATTACGGTTATGGTGGTCAAGGCATGCATTGGCAGCAGAGACATCATCCTCAACAACAGTATCAACCGCCGCCGCCTGTGATCCAACCGCC
The DNA here is from genome assembly GCF_016647625.1 of Suillus subalutaceus. Classification (NCBI taxonomy): domain Eukaryota; kingdom Fungi; phylum Basidiomycota; class Agaricomycetes; order Boletales; family Suillaceae; genus Suillus; species Suillus subalutaceus. The sequence goes on along the minus strand of NW_024540253.1, from coordinate 786,785 downwards.
GCCACCTCCACCTCAACAGCAGTACAATCCGTATCAACCCTCCGTTGGCTATCAGCAACCGTATGTTCCTCAGCCCCAACAGTCAATCGTAGCCCAGCCGCAGCCAGCGTATCCGCATGTGACACAAACGATGGCACCTCCGCAACCGTATTTTCCTCAACAGCAGCCCCAACCCCAACAGCAGCCCCGACATAACCATGGTCTTCATCACACCCCACCTCAACATCTTCCCCCTGCCAAACGCCAACGGTTTGATGGCCCGAATCAACATCACGGTCAGAACCGACAACTTGGACCGCCCCCTCCTCAACCTCAGTTTCAACCCCCTCCTGCACCGCCGGGGAGTGTCGGAATCTATCCCCAAAACCAAGGTCAGGGTCAAGGGCAACCTGGCGCCAATCAGATGCCCCTAGGTGGAAACAGAGGTGGAATGGGCGGAAGAGGAGGCAATATGAACTCTGGCAGAGGCAGAGGTGCAGTCATGGGTGGAAACCGGGGAGGATTGACCGGACAACGTGGCGGCAGAGGCGGCAGCATATTCGTGAACAATGGCAGCGGACGAGGTGGCGCCGCTGCTCAACAAAATCCTCTGCGTGGACACGGATCGAGAGGAGGCTTTAACAAGGACTTTCACAATCGCAGAGGTGGGTCGTTCAACGCCGGACATCAGCATCACCAAAACAATGCTGCGTTCCGTGGACGAGGTCAAGGACATACTTCAGGTCGTGCAGGCCGCCAGGATGGCAGTACAAATTTTGGAAACCGTGATGCATCGCAATTTGCAAGCAGCGGTAAGAAGGACGAAAATCGGCGCACGCTCACTGACTTTAAAATTGTGGGCCTCGAGATGCCTGAACTTGGATGGACGTGGGGAGTGCTACCATCTCCTATCAAAGCTGAAGAAAAAGAGGTTGCTGCTTCTCTTTTGGAATCCTCACAAGAGCAAGTTAAGGATGAAGACATGCATACTGGTGCCCCAAAATCAGAACCCGCACCAACAGCAGACGTGGCAGATACGAAGCCGGATGCTTCTTACCAGGAGCAGTCGTCCTCGTTGACGTCGCCTCCACCCTCTCGCATCCGCATTTATTTTCACACTCCTGTTTCTCCCGATGACTCGCATCCCATTCCGCATAATGCTTCGTATACTGCACCTCCAGACACGCGCAAAGGCAAGCGCAAGAAGCTTGAGGATGATGATGGCGATGCAGAGGAAGGTCGAGAAAGACCGCCGCCTCCTCGCAGCAGCCAGATGGACGATAATATCAGTGTTGACTTGGATGGGGTGGGTCGTGGAAGCGCAGCGCCCAGCGTGGCAGAAACTGCTAGTGAAGGTGATTGGCTCATGGCCGCTATCGCTGAGGATGAAGGCGACGTAGGCGCCGATGTCGATGTCGATGTCGATGTCGATGCGGCTACTACTGTTGATGATATGGATGAAGAGGAGAGCCATGCTGCAAGTGTTCCCCATTTCGTTCCTGCTACGAATACTTTCATCAATGGGAATGGTGAGTTGAACCCTCCTCATTTTTCGCTTTGGGTGGATGCTTTCGAGCTTGGGGGGAGCGTCCATTCGTGGCTCAAGGCTGTACAAACTAACGTATATCTTAAAGGCTCCCATAGTACTGACATGGACGGAATTGCCTCTTCAGGAGGTGTTCATGAGCAGCCTGATGGCTCACATGCTGGGGACAATCATGATGCTGTCCCGAATGCTGAAGGAATCAAGCCGTCAGCGTCCTCAGATGTCGCTGCTGTTGACCTTGGTGTAAACCATGGTAGTGCTGTCGCTACACAGCCGAACGTGGACATTTTGGTTTCTGCACCTGAAGAGGGTGGTGATGGTTCGCCAGCCACCCAGCCTGTTGATGATGAAAATGTTGATAAGCTCTTTGATGCATCAGCTGCTCTAGCTGATTCTTCTCATGCTATTTATTTGAGCTCTTCCTTTGACACAAGTTCTTCTACTGGTCATGGCTCTCCTCCTGTTGTTCAGTCTGATATGCCTCATAGCGAGAAACAGTCTGCTGATCATGCTGGGTACCTTGATACGCAGGTATCCGACACTCAGGCTTCCGGCGCGAAGCCCCTTCAAACAGAGGCGTCACTCGCGTCAACAATTCTCGACGAGGATGTGGGTGCAGAAGAGCTAGTTGTCTTGGAGCTTACCGGCGAAATTCCGGTCGAGCACGAAGAAGTTACTATGCATGCCAAAGGTGCCAACGAATCTGCGGATCAAGAGCACCTTCCTGAGCCCCCTGCCTCTCCTACTTCGAATACATTGTTGTCCACCTCTTCCGGTTCAACATATGGCGAGCCATCGCACCCTCCAGCGAGTACGGCAGTCTCGAAAGGTGGCCCAGTGCCATCTGCAAACCGCTTGTCAATATCGTATGCTGCCGGCAGTAGGCGTTTGGTCGTGGACGCAGAAGTGGTCGAACACTTGAAGGTTTACCGATCTGAGGGTCGAATCGAAGTCCACATATCCCTCGATAAAGGTAGCGACGATGGCCTCAAGGGCGTTTTGGTAAGATTATCTGTTTGTCCGCTCTTATCTTCTCTAACACTATTAATAGATCGAGGGACTTTCTGATGCGACAAAATCATATTCTCCTTTACCAACGCTATCTGAAGCGTCCAGCACTGATGAGACTCTACCCTCCTTCTCAAAGACTACACTACCTTCAAAGATCACTTTAATGGTCCATCTTGATACTGAGCGTCCATTGTCGGAACCTAAGTGGGTTAAGTCGGGCGATGTCCAGGAGTGGCTGAAGAGCATGTTTGGAAGAATGTTCTGGGTAGCAGGGGATGCTGCTGATGGGTGGGAAAAAAAAATCGCAGTTGTAGATCCTGACCCAGTTCGTTTTCACTATCTTGACAGGAGTCTCGATCCTGACTATTTTGTCTCTAAGGCTCCGACGATCTGGACAGTGCTGGATGGGTGGGCAGCCAACTCCCCTGTCGGTGTTCCCACAGAACGACAGCGCTTCGTGAAGACGCATTTAACTGAGGTAGATAACATGATGGAGATTCTTCTCAGACTGGTCAGAGGCGAGCGAGCCACCCCCTTTTCCCAATCTACGCCTGCGATATCAGCCCCGAGCGTGTCGGGGCCACTTTTGGCCGCTCTCTCACAGTCCTCGTCGCACGGTGCCCAGCAGACGCACGTATCGTTAGCGGTACTAGCGTTATTCCACTTGTCAGTGGACTTTGCGCGGAAGGCTTCTGGTGATAAGGGAAAGGCAGAAGCAGAGGAGAAGATGAGTGAGATAATTCGATGTCTGCCGTCCCACCTATTATACAAGAGTCTTGACGGAATGTTCAAGGAATGGAGAGCGGACAAGAAGGGAAGTCGTTGATAGTGAATAGATATAACCCTTTGCGCTTTCTTCATTTTGTTACTTACATAGGTCTAGGTACATTTATATTTTGTCACGACTCAGCCGTGTGACACCCCACGGCTCGGCTTGAATCATTGCCAACATGAGGACTTTACGGCAGGGTTTCCTGCAGGTTGTTCTCTCCCTCCTTCTACTCTTCGTCTGACACCATGGACGACTTGCATGAAGCCGAATTCTCGTGGTATGTTGTCTCCAAGTTGATGAGCGCTTGTGCTCACCTTCTACTCTCAGGCCCTATAGTGAGGCTTCGGATGTGATCTTAACTGGCTCATTCGACCACGTAAGTGGCTTCCCTGCCTACCCAAAGTCCGCCGCAGGCTCAGTTTCGTTACTTTCGTATCCTGGTAGTGGTCCTGCACTATGCATCTGCCCAAGGGCACATCTGGTTTCGTAGGCAATGTCAGGGTTCCTTGGAATGAGAAAGTTCCATATAAGTTCATTGTGGACGGAAAATGGGTCACCCGCGATGACCGCCCAACAGAGTTAGATGGTGCCGGGAACCTTAATAATGTTCTTATCGCGCCCTCTAAACCCACGCCTATAATGGAACACCCATCAACCACTGCTCCCCAAGGTCCCACCGACTCCATGACTTCAGCCACCACATTACCTGAAGAGTTGTTGCTTTCTAGCGAGACCTCCCCGCAGAAAGCATTGGAAGCGGATCAACAAGGTGGAATCACTGAATCTGATTCCACTAATGCCACAAGCGCTGTTGATGATGTAGGCGTTTCTGACAAGGAAGTGGTATCAATCCACCTTCCCGACATTATCGTCGAAACAGCTGAACCTCCCGCATTGAGCGGTGAGGTTGACACTTTCCATACAATTGTGGACACTGCAACGAACGCGGCATCGCACGTTTCAGAAGAAGTTGCTAGTGCACTAGAATATGTTTCCTCAGGCATCAGTTACATGTTTTCGAACACGCCCCGTGATTCGACGGACAACGTCAACGCTCTGGTAACCGCAACAGCACAGAATTTGTTTTCAACGCTGACCTCCATTCCTTTCATTACGCAGAGTACAACCGAACAACCATCGGTCATTGAGCCGATCGTTGCCGAGGCACCAGCAGAGAGCGTTCAGGGAGCTCCTTCCCCTGACGTCACTGAGGTCGCGCCGCAAATCGCGCCCGTCGTCCCTATCCTTATCTTACCTGTCAACGATCACATGTTGAATGAATCTGCGTCACCAAATCGGGAAATTGATGCAAGTGATCCTATGCCCCTCGATTCATTGGATGCAACAATTTCTGTTCTCGAGCCGTCGACGCATTCCCTTATACCTTTGTCCAAACCAGCACCTTTTGTCACAGAGGAAGTTCAAGCTGGAGAGCAGGATAGCAAACCTACGGAGGGAGAGAATTCGGAAGCACAGGCAGCCGAAGAGAAAAATGGAGAATTACTTGTGGAAGCAGTCGCGACGCCCCCTTCAGACGAAGCGGTCACTTCCACAATATCTGAGATTGACGTCAATCCAGACCCCACTCAAACAATCGATGCATCTGCTATTGATGTTGGGCCTATCGCGCCCAACAATGAGCCATCTTTACCAGCGCCCGAGCCTCAAGATACCCCTGAAGTTAACACCTTGTCGATGCGCTCAACAAACGATGACCCCAAAGATTCAAAGGAGGTTTCATTCCCAGCTTCCACTGCCACCGACTCCACTGCAATACCATCATCCAAGTTCAGCACTGCAAGCACGAGAAAGAAGCGACGATCACTCTTCGCCAAATTGAGAGAGTTTTTCTCTCACAAGGAGAAGACGAAGAAGTAGATTCTTTTACCGCACGTTGAGAGCTTTTCACACTTCCCCGCGCTTTCACAGCCTCATTTCTTTCAACATCATGCGACCTGTTCGCTTTCACTAATGAGAATTCTGTGGGATTTATGTGGCTGTTGTACATAGTAATGGCGTTATATATGCATTTCTAACGTGATGCTGTCTTAATTTCAGGAGATAATATCCACAACAATACCTGGCAAAGTGTTGAGAACCTTTATGGCTATGAGGGTCGAGCACCTACCTGCGCTTATCGTCTCGCCTCCCCGTCGAACGAGAATTCTTCCCATGTCTTTGTTCACAGAGAATGGCTCCAATGGAATAGGGCGAGCGCTGAGTGCAGGGCCTGATAGGGTCCCGGCACGCAAGGTGATCTCCACCTCAGCAGATGTACCCTTGGTCAGTACCCTTGAGTGCAAGATCAGACATAATCTCCAACAAGACAAAAAAGGCACGAAGCGCACCGAGGGTTCTTCTTCGTCACTACCCCAGAAGCTCTGTCCAAAGTAGCTATCAACTTGGATATCGTGGCAGGTACATCTCGTGAGTGGTGGAACAGCTCGATCTAACCTAGGGTTATGAGATACAATAAAGAGGGTTTAGATGACGTACTGATGCACCAGTAGTGATTGGGAGCTGGATATCGAATACTATGATTCGAGCTATGAAGACTGTAGCCAATGGCACGATATCTGATGGCGGGCAAAGAACGCTTCCGATGCTCAGATGGATAGGGTCGATGGAAGTCAGGTACAGAGTTGCATTGGTTCCGGCTGCTGCCCAAGGCACGCTCTGTTCCTCAACATCGATAACTGAACATCGGTCAACATCCGCACAACAGCCCCAGCAAGTATAGGAACCCACGTCGAATGATTGCAGATTCATCTCCCGGAAGTACCCGAAGGCGTTCTCCAACTTGCACAACGCCACCGCATATACGACCAGTTACGCCCGTTCCTGAATTTTGTCCCTTGAAGACATTGGATATTGGCAATCTGAATGGGGAGGCAATTTCGCGAGTGGGGGGCTCCAGTTTATCTGGATGTGATTGAGCATATCAATGCAGGTATAGTGCAAAATGGCTCACCAAGCAAGTCAACCAGCGTAGGGCCTTTGTACCATTTAGACAGTGCCGAAGCATCGACGTCCGTACAGTTGACAAGGTTGACGCCGAACATGGCACTTACTGGGACAAAGCTCGTTTTCGAAGAGAGAAACCCAGACTGCACAAGGAAGGCACGTAATAACCCACATATTTCTTCAAATCGACTCGGATCCCAATTGACCTGCAACCATGTCAGCGATGATAAAAGACGTAGAGTTGCGAGACTTTAAACCAACCTGGTCCAATTTGTTGACTGCCACAATAACTTGAGATACACCGAGGCTCCGAACTAGCAGCAGATGTTCACGAGTCTGACCACCACGGTCGAAACCTGCCTCGAACTCCCCAGTGATAGCATCGACTACAAGTAACGCACAATCGGCTTGCGCGGCTCCAGAAATCATGTTTGGGATGAAGTCCTTATGTCCAGGGGCATCTAGAATGGTGACCTGTCGTTGAGGAGTTGACAAAGATTGTAAAGCAATGTCCATTGTAATTCCTCTGCCGATTAGTCGGTACGTGCAGGTGAAATAACAGAGAAATGCAGACCTCTCTCGTTCTTCGACGGTCCCATCCAACTCCCATGCCCAACTGAAACTACTCTTCCCAGCTTTACTGCTGCCTCTCTCATTAGCAACACGGGTCTTTTCATCAACTCTCCCCAGCTCATAGAGCAGACGACCCATAAGCGTCGACTTTCCAGCATCGACATGTCCTGTCACTCAGCGTCAACAAAATTTTACTTGAAAATGCCAGCGAGACTTAGTACCAATCACGACCAAGCTAACAGCTTTTTTGTCACCTCCTTTCCCTTCAAGGACTTTCCGAACTTCCTGCAACAGCTTTCCACGCTCCAGTGCTATTTTCGGAGGAGATTCATCGATTGGCTCTTCTTTCTTTGGCAGCAAATTCAACGCGGCCATGTCGAATAGTCGAGCATCCAAGCCCCCTGTATCCCGAGGAGTCGTCGCTCCCGACTTCTTCGCACCCATACCAGCCTTCTTTGGGGCCCTACTCGGTGTATTCACAGGAGACATCGCTTGAGAAACCGGCGTGGTATAGCCAGACGTAGAAGGTGTCTTCGCTACTTTCTTCTGCGCTGCTTTCTCCGCCTTCTCGCGTTCCTTCGCGGCTGAAGTGACAATCAGCAAAAAAGTTCCATTAGAGCCCATAACCTAGTCTACAACAAACAAACAAGTCCTCCAGAAAAACGAACGAATAAAATAAAAATGCGAGTAGAGAGATACAAGAAAGGAATGGCGGGTGGAGCTGGGAACAAAGCTTTGTTCACCGTCTGTGGGCAAGAGAAGTCCCCCGACGCGCGTTGAATACGATATCATCAGGGCTCGGAACGTCAAATGCAAATCCCAAGTGCATCTTCATCCCCGGCGGTGCAGCCCTAGGGCGAGACGACTTGTGTCGTTGGGACTGTGAGAGACCGAGGCTGGAGTGGCTCTGTGAATGGGAAGCCTCGTACACCTTCACAAGATGCGGCACCTCCCTTCCATACTTGCGAGCTGAATGCGTGTCATTGTCTTCGGGAGATGGGGGTGTTAGAGGATCATCTAGAAGTAAAGAAGCGAATGCCGAGGGAGACGCACGAGGGTTAGTTGGCTTTGGTATGAATAGAGGAGACGGTATGATGACGCGGGAATCGGTATCATCGTCGGGTGGCGTAGGCTGCGGTTTTTCATTCGCTTTCTTGACCTTCTTTGCCAATTTAGATTGCTTGGGCTCTGCAGGCATCTGGACTAACGATGCAGGCTGTTGAGCCTGCGGCCTGGACAGACTTTGGAGTGACTGATAGGATGTGGTTATAGCAGTAGTAGCTGTAGCTCCATTTGCGATTGGCGTGAAATATTGTGTGTGAGGTTTAGGAAGCTCCTTTGGAGGCGAACTAGGCGGGGACTTCGGAAGCTTCGGCATGAGACTAGTATTGGCGCTGGCTTTCGCCTGGGCAAGCGCTGCTAGTTTAGACTGAGGGCGAACCTTCGCTTCAACCTCTTGGCGCACGATGGGCAAGTTTGGAGTGACGTCAGCTCGAGGTGGCGAATGTGGCACCGTTGGTTTGACAATAGCAATTGACGATGCTTTAGACGCCGCGCTCAACTCGCTCTTTGGAGCAAGTCTCACAGCTCTTTCACGATCGTGAGCTTCTAGCTCCAGAGCTGTCTGGATAGCCTGTTTGACATGCCCAGACATGGAAGAAGGGGTGGTAGACGGAGCCTTTATAGAAGGAAGTGTCTTCTCTGTAGGTGGGGGTTTTATAGTAGTTGCAAATGATAATCGGCTTTCAGCGGTAGGTCGTAAGGCGGGGTAAGTAAGCACTGAAGTCGTCTCCAAATCCGATGAGCGAGAACTCCTCGTACTTGCACGAGAACTCGCAAGCATGGATAATTTCGAGGGTTTAATGCTGGCTGGAGGCTTCGGAGGGAGCGGTTTTTCGCTCGCTTTGGACTGGAAATCGGAAATCTCGGGAAGAGTATCCATGGGTGGTACAGGGACAACTGATGATTTTGCACGCGATGTTGCGCGCTCTGTTGGAAGTGGAAGCGGCTCTGTGCGTACATCAGATTGTGATACTGATGTAGCAAGTGATGGCGCGGCTTCGTAGTTCGAAAGACGTCGTACTGCAGAAGGCGATGGAGATGGAGGGATGGAATTTGGGTCCATCGCGGTCTCAGGATATTCCGCGGCTACGGTACTGCGTTCGCGAGCATCTGTCCTGGCTTCAGTCACATCAATCGAATCCTTGCTGATACTACGCACCAATAACTTCTCCGTACGATGTTGTGGTATCAGTGATCGTTGATGCACGTGGGTTATTCAAAGCTACAAGTTGTTGCTGTGAAGGCCAGTGACGAGAGGGTTCAGTCCTCTCGGTAATCTCCGTAATGGTGCTGAGTCTCGAGCCGCGTGACATGACACCCAATGGTATATCATCCGAATCGACCTCATCCGGATATTCCTCGGGATAGTAGGCCTCATGTTGGCCCTGCTGTGCTAATACTATGAGAGGAACTCGTGGTCGGTCCAAGTCGCCATCATAATATTCGTAGCCTGTTGGTCCAGCCACGTATTGTGGTTCATCATGGACCCCCTCGCCTCCTGGTGATAGTATATCACCACTGTCCGGTAGTACTGAAACACATTTAGCTCCTGACTGTACGAAGGCTGACGCAGGGATTGTGGGGACGACATGCACCTTCCTGTTCCTCGTCTCGTCTACGGCGTAGTCGATTCCATAAACGGGATCCAAAACGGGGGGTAACGACAACATGGTAGAAGAGCGAATGCAAGACTATTTACAAATGAGAGATCACGTTGGAACTTACCTTTGCGAGTTTTGGCTGACGCTCTCCGGTCTTGCTCCTCTGTCAAGAGTACGTCAGTTGAAAGACACGAGGACAAGAAGGATGTGTTACGCACCATACAGATACGATAAACTGCCCTCTACACTAAAGTACTGGTCCCATAGGGTTTCCTTGATGAAGTCATCGTCGAGGCCTGAGGCTGCCTCATCTCCAATGAGCTCTCTGATTTGTTCAAGACAGAACGCCATTTGAGCTGCATTAGGCTCTCAGCGTGCGTCACAAGCACAGATATCGGGCCACTCGCCATGCTGCTCGGGAGTGAGTTCATCCCCTCCATCGGACAATGCATCATCATCCAATTCATCTAGTCGCACAATCAATCTCAAATCAAACTGCCATCAGGATGATTCGTGCATACCATGAATGTTCATATTTCGTACAAGCCTATGTCTGGACATGTTAAAGATTACAGATGGAGATACAAAGATATGTACAAAGATTTGGGAAGGATATCGAATGAGAAATAGTTCAATGCCTAATTACCGCAACTGCAAACTCGCCGAGTGACCAAGCAAGCACAAATAAATCACCTCTATTACCGTCACATACAATCGATACTTCAAGTTTGCTTTACTAGAACGCGTTTTGAAAAACCAAAATCATGCTTTCCTCTGCTCGTCATGCTTTTGCTCGTGCGCCGCGTCGCGTAAGTTGATAGGCCTTTAAGAATGGTTTTGTGCTGACGATATTTTCCAAGGCTTTCTCTACAACTTCGACGCGTGCATACGACGTCTCCAAGCTCATCCTTATCGGACGACTAGGCAAAGACCCTGAAGTTCGTACCACTAAGAGTGACAAGGAATACGCGTCGTAAGTTTTCTTTGCCTTTCCCGAGACGTCCCTCTGAGTTTATTTTCAGCTATAACGTTGCAACTACCAACTACCCCCCTCCACCTCCTAATCCCGATGGCAGTGAGCGGACCTGGTTTTTCGTGCATTATTATCACCTGAAGTCTTGCTTTAGGCCGTCAAGAGGCTGGAACGACGTGGCATCATATCATTTGCTTCAATCCTGGTCAGACTAACTACTTGCGCACTCTCCAGAAAGGGGCCCAAGTATACGTTGAGGCGAACTTTGAACTTCGTGACCCAGACCCAAGCGCAGACCCATCTTCGGCGCAGGCCCAAAGACAGATATTCCTTAGACATGGTATACTGCTTTGCTCTTACTTCAACCTTTGCGTAACTGACTCTTATTTGTAGAAACCATACGGGTTATCAGGCAGGCCCCCTCGCACAGCGAGACCCAGGAGTAGTGCATGTCATTTTATGACCATCACAGCTACCCGTCTTATTGGTATAATTATTACACGCCACCGCTCACCCCACTCGATAATCTATGTTACATTTATTGGTATCTCATTCGTCATGGTGGTCAAATGGTGACTCGGACCGCCTTCTTATACCAAGTGCGTTGTGTGACGGATCTGTGAGCCATGCCTTTACTCGCTAATGAACTGGCGAACCTCGACTCGCTGATATGAGCTTACCGTGCTCTCCCGGATTGGTACAGACGGGAGAGGCGCATGCATTTCTGTCCCAAGAGCAGATGAGGCTGACATTCGTGCACCTTCTGACTTGTTGATTTTGTGAAGATAGTCCCGTACAGTTGTTACCACAAGCTAATAATTGGTGTGTGAATGTTGGATCGAGTGAGTTTTGGAAGAGGACATACGTGGTGGTCTTCTTGGCTTGAACCTGAGTAGCAAGCAACAACAGCAATAGGACAACAATGGGCATTCTGTACAGCCTCAATCAGTTCTTGAAATTCATAAACGAATAAGACATAGACTGACATCCAACCAGATCGGGAACGCTGAGCGGAAACAAAATTGAGCTTGTCGTTTCCAGAAGTGTATAGCGAAAGTTATTCACCTCCCCCGTGAATAATATAGTCCCCTTGGATTCCCAGCTGTTGTGCTGACTTGCCCATGGCGCTCATGCTTTTCTCGACATAATAACTCGAATGGCCAGTCTGCCTCACGACTTCAACCATGCCTTCCACACTTGTCCAACTATTCAAACTAACATCCCCAACACCGGCTGGGTGACCAAGGTCGCCCACGGTACACGCAAATAATGTATGACCCGCGATAGTTTGTATAGAGATGACGAGGCCTTTGCCTTTTGAATGTCGAGAGGACGCACGGAAGCGTTTGCGTAGAGACAAACCAAGCGTGACCGCGTCAGATGCTGAGAATGATGGAAAACGATAATTGCCCTCCTCGGTGAGTGCTTGAGAAGCAAGTTCAGCGTCTGAGGGTATCATTGCGTGGAAGGAGGTAAACATGAGAGTGAAAAATATACAACAAAGTGTCAAGGAGAACAATGAGGCGGAGTGCCCCACGGACCTTGGGAGTAGAGATGATTCTATACCAGATGGAGGCAATTACATGCAAGAAAATAGAACTCGAACATGCTCAGACAATTCAGGTCAAGGGATATATAAATCAACGTATATTCAATCCTGCTGGCATATAGACGGCTAGTATACCATAAAAGCAAGCTTGCAATGAGTCTTCGACAGAGGATAGAGACTGTTGCAGTTCGACCGTCATCAACTTCAGTCACTGTGGACTGGGTTTGAAGGCGTCTGCCATCGTTCCTTTCCCGGTGATCGTCCAGGACGCCACGTGAAACCTGTGAATAGCCGGAGTCAACAACTTGAACAAGACCACTCTACATGCATGGAGTTCTTCAACGACGTGGGTGGAGATCCGCTCAAGCCCTCCTTGTTTGAATTAGTCGCTCAAGAGCAGCTCCGTGACTTGCTTCAACCTGCTCTAAAGTATGTACTGGCAGTAAGTCCTCGCAATCTGCCACAGAACCACACCACTCATCCTTGCCAGGTGTTCGCTCAACGTTACCCCCGTTATCTTATTCGTATTGTCAACCGCCATGAAGAGTTTTACGCCTTCATCATGCTTTTCGTTGAACGCCATTATCTCCGCAAACACAGTGAGTATAGTGGTCTGGCAAGTTGACATAGTGAACTCAAGTACGATTACTAGATGCATCATTTTCTGAGAATTTTTACGGTCTGAAGAGACGCAGAAAACCTTGGATAGCGACCGAACGAGCAACAGCTGCTGTTGGTGGAATACCAGCCGGTGAGAAGCTCAGAAGTCGCGAGATCTGGCGGTCGTTATTTCTCCTGGTAAGGATCCTCGGTGACGACCAGACAACCCCTCATCATGTGAATCTAGATTGCTGTACCTTATCTGCGAGCGAAAGGGCAGGACTACTACGAGTCACTCGGTGGAGGCATTGATTATGATATCCTGGAGGATGGAGGTAGCGAAAGACATATACGAGAACTCACAGATGAGGTGAGCAGTACTATTTCACGATAGCGCAATCCTTAACGGGTATTTCCAGAGCATCGGAGGCGTTTTACGCAGAAAGTTCAAAACGATATACCCGTGGTTCAATACCGGATTTGAAGTATGGCTTCTCGCCCATAATGTAGCCTATTTATTCGATCGTACGCCATTCTACCGCCCGTGGCTAGCTTGGATAGGAGTTGATCTTAGAAGACTTAATATGGATGACTTCGTGAGCTTAGCATTCCAGTCATTCGCATTGCACTCACACCATCTGGGCAGCTCGCACACAAAGCGAACCAAAATGCTATATCCCCAACAAAGAGCGGATTTTTAGCTGTAGTTCGACGGCTCCTGCTGCGATCACCTCAATTATTACTCGACTCCCTGAGGCTTCTCTTGCCTACAGCCATCTTCTTTATCAAATTCCTGGAATGGTGGTACTCCCCGGGCTCCCCTGCACGGTCATTATCCATATCCCCTCTCGGACCAGCTATCCCTCCACCTCAGATCCTCCCACCGCACCCTGCAGGGATCACTATCGACAGCACGAAATACGGACACTGCCCACTCTGCAAAGACCCTATTCACAATGCCACAGCATTGCCGTCTGGTTACGTATTCTGCTACCGCTGCGCACACGACCACGTTGAACAACACGGTAATTGCCCAATAACGCTCCTCCCCGCGAAGGCGTGGCAGCTCAGGAAGGTCTTGGTATAGTCGGCGCTCGCTACCTGAGTCATGGTATTTGCATCGGTACATCGTATCCGCTAATTTTATGACTTTTCCTGTTTTCAGTAAGTAGTTCACCAAGAATCATACGAAGAACGTTCCTACGACGTTCTTGGTCACTGGGCCTTGGGGCGCGTGCGATTTCCGCTTAGATTCCCATGCGTTGCAACTCGTTGCCCCAGCGTTGCCCACTCGCCCTGAGTCATTAAAATGTATGTCTAGATACTGATGATTACCGATACTTTATCCTACTGTCGCCCCTAATAAGTCTGCATATAGTGCATGATGTAGTCTTGAAGGCGGGGCTTCCAAGATTCCATTTTGCACTATATTCGACTAGGTTTGGCCACACTACTGCGTATGGACATCAAATCAAAGTACATTCAACAAATACGCACATGGAAATGTAGAACGGATACATGCAGTAAGCGACGTGAGCTAGACCTCTACTTCGTAGTCAGCAAATAGAATTGTGAATATTGTTATCAAGTTGAAAGATTTGGAGAGATATAATCGAAAAAGTACTTGGAAACTCGGACTCGATGGTGATTGACCAATCTCGTTCAGTAGGATGCGATACTTATCCAATTACTGAACAAGATCGAGTCGGCAAATCCAAGTTGCTGAGGTCCTTTGGCCCGTGAACAAGTACATCGCTATTTGTACTGGACTTGCGAATATGCGGCCGGTATGGGCCTGTAGAAATAGATTCCCAACAGAAGAAATAGCAGCATGGAGGCATACTTCTTCTGTCACAATGAGAAGTAGGGTTCAATGACACAGCGGGCAATGCAGGAACGACTCGTTCCCGCATTATCTACCTCTATTCGAATGACATCCTCGTAGTCCTCATCTGTGCTCTCTTGCTCCGCAACTTTTCGCGAGTTTCTTCCCATGAATCACAGGAAATATCTGTCCTTTTCGAGGAATTTGCAAAGTATCTGGGTTGTGAACTATCATCAAGATAGTTTGCACCCATAAACTCGACGAGCGTTTGTAACTCTTCGCAACCCCAGGTGAGGGTGTCGTTACGCCACTGGGGAGGTACTGAACTATGATTGACGCCAATGCCACTAGGACTCGGGAGCGAATATTTCAAACCGGCGAGAGCTTGTGTCGCTTTGGGAGGCAACATTGGCAGAATTCGGTACATCGTCATAGTTCGCATCATGTTGGGAATGAGCTGCTCGATTTATGCAGGCAGCAGGGGTTGCTCGTGGCAACATCCCATGCGGGGAAATAACGTGCTTGCGATGAGAGTTTGATGAACGCCAGCAAGTTTGGCCTTCTCTCAGAAATGGAGATCGAAGAAAGGGGATACTCGTTGGATTTCATTGATAATTTCGCGTGTATGGCCCTGTAGCCACCGGCGCGGTCATCGCTCGTTGATTCTCATGTCAAGCTTAGATACTATCTCCCCTAGAGAGACCATCGACGAATGATTATGATTGTTCCTGAAAGAGGAATCACAAACGGCAAGAACTCACTCAATTGGTAAGGGATTATTCCTAGCAGTTGAGCAGTGAAAGCAGAATTGCTAGAAGAATAGTCTGGCTAAGTTAAATAATTTCAAACTGGACAAGAACCCAACAGCGAGAGTGAGAAGGAAATGCTTGAATGTGATAAAGACAAGATAGTGATGAGGGATAAGGCCATACTAGTAAGCATGCCTGTCGCCCAAGTTCAGTTTATAGGGGAGGGAGTAGGGACTCAGAGGGACTCGGCTTAGTTCCGTATCATCTGGGCCAATCTCGAGATAGAGTTATCGTCAATGGTTTGTTTCCATTGGACTATCAGATAACTAACACAGCGCAACCTGTGAAAGAATAATGTAGAAATGTACCTGCCCGAATGATTATTCTGATGAAAGAATCGGCGGCTTACACCCCGTCCTGGAAAACTCCCTGATTTGCAGGTAGACGCGACTAGAAAACGTGCACCCAAGGGCCGCATACCGTTTACCATGTAACACAACTTCCCTAGTCTCCCCTAACGAGACTTATGGAAGGGCGGTCGTTCAAGGTCCAAGCAGTAAAGTGACTTCCTACCGAATGTAAACAGAATCAGTAGCCTTCCCTATGATACTCACATTGCAGCGCGCGCAATTCTCTGCCTGATTTCTCAATTGCATTTTTCAAGGTACCAACTGGTAGCCCATTCATCAACATACCGAAGAGGGCGAGCAGTTTGGGAGAAAAGCGGATTTGGAGATACTGGGGCCAAGCGACGAGTACCGCTTTTCGCAATTCTAACTCTTCTCAGGGCTGTGTAGGGCAGACGACAGACAGTGTCTGTCGCATATATTCATAACAAATGAGTTGGACTGGGCGCTGCAAGGGACCCGCGGAGAAACTTCCCATCAGTGCATGATTCAAGTTGTTTCCAATACGTTTCCAGCGCGAAAGAGGCATGACACCGCAAGTTATTCTTGATTGCGTTTTAGGTTTTGGAAAATGCGGAGTGCGTGCGCTTTAGATTCTCTGGGTAGAGAAATTCCGGGCTGCTTCAACAGGAATCGACACGCCTTCCTGAGCTAGGAGTTTTGCGTTTAAATTATAGAACTTACAAGGAACGACTGTTGCATTTTTGTGACCTTTTGTCACTTGTGACATGCTGATATTCTGTGACAAACCATAAGCCCCTAAAGGACCTGCTGTAATTTGTGCGCGCTATACCAGTAAGTAGATCGTTCGCCTTTCATATACCATATTATTTATTGAACATTCAAATGCCCTCGGACTCGGACTCCGATTATGTAGATGTCGTGCGAGTGCCAGGGGAGCGACTTCCAGTGAACGGAAACATGGATTTTGACCATCCTTCAACATTCAATCACAGGAGTGTCCCACAATTGGATGCAGCATTTTCTTTCACAGGCACTAGATACGTCATTTTCAACAACGAGCGTCCTGGCCCCATTGCTGGGCCAAGAAATATTCTCGATGACTGCGTCGAACAAGAATTGATTTGTAGACACCATTCTTCAGTTTCAGACGACTATCCTTATACTTATTTCTTCTGTCGCGAAGAAGCTGCCCTCATCCAGCTTGGCTCGTCGCCCGCAGGAGATTTTTTGATTGAATCTCCGGAGAGCACTGACAAGTGCTGGCCGACTCTTCCTTGGAGATATTCCTATCGAGCAGACGCTGTGTTGCGGATTCCAGACAACGAATCTAAGGCGTACTTTTTCCTCGGAACACTCCATACATGCACTTCTTGATACTTGCTCTGTAACCGGGGTGCCGTAATTGTTCATGATTGGGCTGCCCTTCGCAAAGTTGGCCTTGACAATCCTATCGAGGCTATTTTACCTCATCCTGATGATTGGGATAAGGCTTATTTCTTCGTGAAGGAATATTATTTCATTCTCAATGTTAGGGGTGGTCCAGCGAAAAGCCTTCTCGTGGATCGTCGATCAATTCTTGACACTCACACTCCTCGATTCCGGCCTCTACTTGCAGTGAGTACATAATAGATCCGCTTCTAGGCTCGCCTAGCTGAAGCTTAAACATGTCTTCAGTCAGTCATTAGAGGGAATCAAACATGTCGATTCTCGCAACCGATTCTGAGTACGATTTTCGGCTCGATTCTTTGACCTGAATCGACGTCAACTTTGAACACCCCCGATTCTACTCGCAACTTCGCCTCTGAATCATGCACGATTCTCGCTCATAGCACCTGCTTTGTCAGTGATCTCAGTCAGCATCTGAAAAGTAAGTTCTTCAGTCCATCTGTAGTTGGGCATTGTCGGATACTAATAGTAACAGAACAATAGGCCATGCACTATGATCTTCCCGACCCTTTGATCCTCTCTTGCCTGTTTTGGTGGGCTGCTTCTTAGCTTTCGCATCAGCGGGTTATAACAGCAGTAGGCCCTTTGAGTCATAGTGTAGGGGACAGTGTATTTCTTTGTGATATGTTTTGAATGGATATTTCGCAATTTTAATTCGCATGGAAATTACAAAATTGGACATGGCAACACGATGTTGATGAATCGATGATGAAACGAATCGTTGAAGCGGCTCTGGAGCCGCTTCAACGATTCTTGTCGATTCTCGATTCTACCCGATTCTGTCATCTAAAAATCGACAACAGAATCGACAACAGAATCGGTGTGAGAATCGACATGTTTGATTCCCTCTATTGTAACCTATTCAAGTCTTCGTTGGGTCGGAGTTTCGCACCTCCAAACGTTTTGTCAATCTGATTCTTATAACACAACGGTGTATTCTCAACATTAAGAATAATCCAAAACCCACTGGCGTCTGGACAAAGTACCTGCATGTACGAGCTTAAACCACCGTGCTTATAGGTTGTGGGTGTTTGCCTAATACTAAGCAATGAGTCGCGGATGTCTCTAGACTTAAAACATTGGGTGTAAGGATCGTGGCGTTCTTGGCTCTGGTACCTTCCGCCGGCAGAGCCTCGGAACAATTGAAATCATTAATGTTGGCAAGATATTGCGGCGCGAGCCTCATCCAGCCTTGTACCAATCCTGAGCACCAATGGATTGGTGTGAGCGTCAGGGCCGTAGCCTGAGAGACTCGGAGATAGTGTTGTTGGCAAAACCGGTTTTGCCGGTTTTTGGCAGAACTCACGCGAAAGGGGGGTGGCAGAACCTGGCAGAACTCCAGGGTATCCGAGACTCGCAGAGATGTAATTTAGATCTATGATTATAAAATTTGAATCCAAGAGAACATGAAAACCGACGTCCTTAAAGTAAGATGGTGCAAACTGGAGGGCGACCCCTTCAAGTTGCATCACTGATTGACGAAAATTTCGAGTGCCTGGAACGAGTTGACAACAACTTGAATCGCTACTACTGGAAATGCAAACATTGTGGTGACACTAATAACTCATCAGGTGCTCGAATCCAGGGTCATGACAACAACCTACCGAACCATCTTTGAGTTATCAGGCGCTGCACCAATGTAACTACTCCTCTGCGCCAAGCAGCGCGCCTGTTTGTTAACCTTCCAATCAATTCCGAAATCCACCCACTCAAGGTCTTGTCTGTGACAATCCTCTCAATTGTAGGGCATGCAGGCGAAGTAGAGCGCACATTCTCTGATCTCGGCACAACACAATCAGCGCGACGGTGTAATCTCTCAGTTGACACATTTGAAACACTCGGCAAAATTCGTGCAAACGTTCGACACCACAGCGCCATGAAAGCCGCGGAGGCTGGGAAGCCCACCTGCCGTCGACATGCTCACATGCACACTCATGAAGAGGTTGGCATTGCTGTCGAGACTGCACAGGATCTTGAAGCATCCTTCGCGTGGGCACCTCCACTCTCGACTGAACCTCGCGATGCAGATGACTTAGCTTGCTGGTCTAGAGAGTATCTCGCCTGATGATATTGCTGCTGAATTTTCAGCTCTCGAGGAGTTGAAAAGGACTGAAGAAGTTCACAATGTTAACGAAGTTGAAGTGCTCGAGGGAAATGCTTTTGATTTTGACGAGTTGGATCGCGTCGAACGAGGAATAATACCACAGGTTATTCTAGATGAGGTTGAGGTGGTTAATCACAATGGCGAGAGTGGCGGATGGGACGAGGCAACATTGATGTCATCGTTAGGAATGTCGTATACATAGTCTACAAGCGCCTAGAGTTTTGCCAGTTTTGCCGGTTATAACCGGCAGAACTAAATCGAATTAGTTCTGCCCCCCACACTACTCGGAGATCAACAAAAACATGTGAATAGATAGTACTTATGTATCATAATCATATTCCGAACCGCCATCTAGTACACAAGTAATACGTCACAATTAAAAGACTCTGCGTGAATCGCGCGAAAGCCTATCAAGAGAACTGCCAAACAAAATTATCGATATCGTATTGGCCCTTGGCGACATATATTTATCTGGGCACTTTGACTCTACAACATTTAACGCACGTGCATGAAATTCAGGGAGTTGAGGTTAGCTCTTCCGAAACCCTTCTTGGGACAACCACTGGCATCATGGTCTGACCAGCTACCACCTTGTTGCAGTCCCCGTTCTCGAGTTTGAACAATAAACGACCATTAGTATGAAGGTCAGGCTCCCCATACAACTTTTTTGCCGATCTGAGCTTTTACCGACGCTGCGATCTACAGTTCGGCAAACAAATCCAGGCAGAACAGGTCCCTGGATGGTCTGCATACTATCTGGACTACAAATTTCTCAAGAAGATCATTTCGTCCCTTACTGCTAATCGACCTGCGTCCGAAGCTGCTGCATTAGCCCTTGGTGTCCGCCCAGCCGATATCTTAAAACCTATTTCACAGAATAGAACCCCAGCAATCCGAGTCCCAGTATCAGCCCAACCAGATACAAATCTTGTCGAGCCGATAACGCAAGATGAGCCGGAGGAACCACCTATATTGTCTGCTCTTCAACAGGACGACGATCGTGGTTCTGACTTCCAGGCGCACAAAGCCGCTTTCTTCTTCAAGTTAGAGCGTGAACTGGAGAAGGTGTGTCTGTTACCAAAGTGTCTATTACATGAGGCTTAATGCCATCGGGTCATCCAAGATCAATACATTCTACCTGCAGAAAGAAGCAGAGCTGAAGCTCCGGTTGGAGACCCTGCTCTCCAAGAGGCGTGCCGCAGCAATGCGCGGGCTCCCTGATACGTCCGAGGAAACGACTGTGAACCATGTCGAGTGGAGTGCTGTCGAGGAGGGCTTCCGTCTCCTTGAAAGAGATCTTGGAAAACTCCAGGTACTTCAATGATCACACGAGTTATGTGTAACCCGAACTAACTCCTTTCAGCAATTTATCGAAATGAACGCAACAGGATTCAGGAAGATTTTGAAGAAATGGGATAAGAGGTCACGGTCAACAACGAAGGAGCTCTACCTCACCAGGCAGGTTGAGGTCCAACCAGTGTTCAATAGGCAGGCGAGTGACGTAATCGCTTGGTTTGAAGTGTCCTGATGTATTTTGACAGCTCATATCAGAGCTGTCTGATACCGTAGCATCCTGCCTCCTGGATATCACGAACCTATCTGTTAGCTTGAAGGTTGAAGGTCCGGCTGCCCATGATGTCGTGAGCTTCATCGAGAAAAATATGTACGCAGGACCGTTCCGCGATTTTGAACATGATCTACGAAGAGCCGTGGAGAACTCGGATGAAGCCTCTATCAAGGATCTTGTTCACCACTCGGATCTTCTTGGTATACAGAATGGAGGTAGAATCAATGTCACCCGCGTGCTGTGGAGGGTTATCGTCGATGCACCACCTGAGTTAGCGGATCTAGTACTCGCTAGCATCACGGTCCCGTTCGACTTCGACTTCGTTGACGATATTAATGGACGAACGTGCATCCACGAAGCAGCTGCCGCGGGGGCTCTTCGCCTCGTCAATATGTGCTTGGAGAAGTCATCACAGCCAGAGAAGCTTGATGTTTATGGTCGGTCTGCCATACATTATGCGGCGATGCATGGGTATGCGCATGTCTGCAAGCGGCTTTTGGAAGCTTCCCTACCTCCACACGTTCTCGATGTAGACAATTGCAGCCCTCTGGTCTATGCCACCTTGCGGGGAAGTCCGGAATGTGTACAAGTGCTGTTGTGCGACCAGTGCATCTCGCCATCATTCACTGCGCCGAACGACAATCTAATTCCTTTGGCTTTGGCCAGTGAGAATGGACATTTGGAAATCGTGTCTCTTCTTCTGAAAAGAGGGGCACGTTGCATGCCAAATAGCAATGGCGAATATCCTATACATCTTGCCGCACGGGACGGTCATGCTGAGGTTGTCAAGCTTCTTCTGGGCCATGGAGGTTGCGATACTCCAGACAGGTACCACGAGTGGACGCCCCTCTTTCACGCCGCGCGCCAGGGTCGCGCATCTTGCCTTCGAATTCTTCTGGAGGCTGGTGTTCGGATGGACTTGACTGATGAAATAGGACATCAGGCGGTTCATTATGCGGCCTGGTATGGACATCGAGAATCTGTAGAAATCCTCATCGAAGCTGCGGCCAAGGTACCCCACGCCACGGAAATCGTTAGTCTCGGCCCCAAGTCTTCCCTAGATAAGGCAGAAATGCAAGTGGATTCCGAGTTTGATCAGATTCCTTCGTTATCACTTCCTCCCCCGATCATGCCGCATCGCGTATACGGGCATAATTATCTGGACAGGAACTATCTCGTCGAAGTTACCGTCAATAATAACCTTTTCCAAGGCGCGGGTGTAACACTCCATCCTCGTCTGACCAGCTCTATCATTGCGCCCAATTTGTCACTTCCATCTTCAAAGCCCCTGAAAATGGTAATTACCGCTGGTCCTGGCGTCAATGCTGCTCCGTACAGTATTCTATTACCTCAAATGGAAGATTGCGATGTGTTTGTCTTCCAATCCCCGTCGTTGAAAGGGTTGAGCTTGGAGTTTTCGATATACCCCAGTTTCGGAACCAAAACGATTGGGCGTGCGATTGCTCATCCATCAGTTTTCCAAGGCCTTGATGGCGTATCAGATGTAACGCTTCCCATCCTTGACACTCGTCTTCATAGTATCGGAGAAGTAGGGTTAACTTAGCCATCACCATACCAGACGCTCAGTTGACCATCCATTTCAGGTTACTGTCTCAATCAATATCATAACACCATTTCAAGGTGTTACGTTGGAAGTGGGCGGAGCGGTGGAAACCTACTGGAAATCAATGGCAATACCCAGAGGCACACCTTCCAATTCGCAGACATCACTGCCGTGGCAGCAATCTCCCAACTCACTGGATTCAACATATACGTCACCCTCCATACATTCCAATGCCCCCTCCCCGTTGCACACATTAACCTTATCATCATTGATCGGGAATCACGTGCATATCACCGTGCAAGTCACGCGCGACCTGCATTCTGTAATATTCGGCGACTATCTTCTACCTGAGACCTCTTTTGACCTTGGCGTTTCCGATGTCAATCTGGAACAGTTCCAGGCTTTGGCAAGTCGATTGGAGCGCGATAATAAGTCGCTTAAAACAGCAGTATCTGCGCAAGAATGGTCCAGAATGCTGTCACACAGTATGATTACTCTTGCGGATGTTATGCAGGTTTGGGCTTAATCTTGTGATGCTCGATCGTCTCTTTGAAGTAATTTGCTTTGCAGGTACTTCCTACGCAACTCGGCCTTACGTTAGAGTTGGCTCTGCCTGCCAAGCGTCGAGACCGTGGTTCCATCAGATGCCAAGTGGACCTGAATGAAGCTGTTGATAGCGTGCTGCGCACAATTCGGCAGACTTCTTCGGCTTTAGGTGGAGCGTTCGCTCGTCGCCGAATTGCATTCACTTCATTTTCGCCACAAGTCTGTGTAGCACTGAATTGGAAACAACCAAATTGTCAGTGCTTCCCCGACTCATATTATGGAGCCAGATCTTATCTTATTGTATGACCAGATCCGGTGTTTTTTTCATCTCAATGCGGCCAAATTGACCAGGGGCATCGAGCGTCGACGAGATACCGTGCTGATGATATAAGTCCCGGATGTCATTATTGGTCATCTAGCGTAGCTGCTGGCGTCGACTTTGCAAAGCGAAATAACCTTTTGGGTGTTTTCTTCGATCCGAAATTATTGGTGAGATACCAACCACGTGGCGCCATAACTTCTCTCACCCCCTGATGTAATTCAAGTTGCAGGTCCCTTCACTGATTCAAGGAATCAGGGACGCTGGCCTTGTAGTTGGCTTCTGCGACAGTCCACTGGCCATCGCTGAGCCACTGGAAGGTAAAAATGTGGACGCATACATTCGTGATGGCATCGTAGTATACATGGACCATTCTACGAGCGATCAGTTTTGATGCACAGCTATGTCTAAGGTACATTAACAGCTCCACATGTGTAAGTAAAATCATGAGTGTTGTTTGAAATTGCAGTCTATGAAGTATGCAAAATAGTTCATCTGGAAAAATGAATGGGTGAGAGCGAAGGGAAGAACATCTGCCGCTTTAAACGGATGCTTTATATAGTGTGGCGTATGAACCACCCTTTTTCAATAGATCATTATGACTGCCGAACTCAGTTATTGACTGCACATGAAGGGCGTTAGGCCGTGAGACTCCCCACGCGGTGATTGACTTACCCCGTTTTCCATCATTGCAATTTTATCCGCCCGACGGGCAGTTGACAAACGATGAGTGATGAATATCACTGTTTTGATTCTTTCGCCTTGGGGGGAGCGAGAAACCTTGTCGATAGTGTCAAAAATTTTGTTCTGAGCACAACCGTCCAATGATGATGTCTACCTCGGAAATGAGATGTAATCAGTGTGGCAGGTATGTAACACACTCACAGGTTCATCGAACAGTAAAAGATCAACTTCCGGCCGATCTGCGCGCATGAATGCCCGAGAAATGGCTATTCTCTGCCACTGATAATATACTTAGTTCAAGATCCTATGCCTGTATGGCAATAGGCGAACTTACCTCACCACCAGACAAACCATGCTGCAACCGTGCGGACATACCATGACATGAACCTGACGCTGATGACCACGGCGTGAACTCAAAACCCGAGGCATCTAGCTTGGTTTTCATCCCGTTTGGTAATGCACCCACAAATCCATCTGAACCACCGAGACGCATGGCGTGCTCGATGGCCGTGGGTGACTGCAAATTTTGAACATAGCCCAATCCAACGTTTTCTCTGACGGTCGAGCTGTATTTAGAGAACCCCTGGAAGACGGTGGTGACATGACGGTGGTAATCGCTCGGAGTTAACCGACGGATGTCCACACCGTTGACAAGGAGATCACCTTGGTCGAAATCTATAATTCGCAGCAGCACTTTGGCAAGAGTGGACTTTCCTGGACATCTTCTAATGAGTATATGGACATGAATGAAATTTCTGGCGGAACTTGCCTGAACCATTGTACCCGACTATTGCAAGACTTTCACCGGCTTCTAGACTAAACGTAACGTCTTTCAGTGATGGCTCCTTGCTTCCTGGATATGTATATGATAGATGTCTGTCGCGGAAATAGAAGGTAAATGCACTTGAAAGGACAGATTGTTTTAAATACCTCGCTTCAATCTTCATGCCATTAGTTATACTAGGATACATTTCCGCGTCTTCGCTCAGAGGTGTCAGTCGAGGTTCAATGTTCATGGCGGCGCAAAAGGCACCCATGAAAAATATTCCTTGAAATGCCATGCGAACTGTATTGACCAGGTTTCCAACAGTATAAACCACCGACTGGATTGAGCTCCGATACAGTGCCAATGATCCCAGTGACGCAGATGAGGACTGAAACATCAGGAACATTGGAATCTACGAAAAATTGACACTTCCTGTTGACCGTCGAAAGAGTGGCAACTCACATTCTGAAGCGCGAACAGCAGATCGGATACATTTATCTGGTGTAGTATTTGTGACAATGAAGGTTGATTAAGTGGTGACAAATGCTCGTCATACATCATCGCCTTGCGAGCATTTGCCCAGGAATGCAGTATCCATGGTCCGAGCCCAAAGAGCAGGACTTCCGGTCGATGAGTGTCATTGTAGGCCAAATTTCGGAGCTTCTCCTGACGTTCCGCGGTACGAGCCTCCTTGCTTGTATAAGTCGAGTCGGGATGTGAAGAAGCGATTCCACAACGGGCCAAGAAAAGGGGGAATAGGGCGGAAAGAATAGATAGCAATAAAGCACCCATGTGTGTAGAGCCACCCGTTAAGGTCAACAACACCCAAAGATACGATGCAAGCTCGGATATCTGCGCTAGAATTTGAACAAAGTCGAACGGCGAAAGTAGCCCAAACCCGCCCATGCCGTTAAATGACCTAACGAATAGATCGGACTCTTGCAGACAGTCCCTCACGACGGGATCCGCGAGTGTCGGGATGTCGAGCCTCAGACGTTGTGCAATCTGCTGATATTCCACGAAAAAGCGCACCGAATCATGAACTACGGTTTCATTTGCAGAACTATTTTTAACTGTGAAAATGATTCCGCAGTCTGAAAATGTGAACGTACGCAAAGGAGTCGACCGCAGTTTCGACCGCTCTTCGGCATATTTCAGCGATCAGCAGCTTCAGTAGGCGTGACCAAGTGAAGCAACCAGACGAGATCAGATTTTGCAACTTTGGGACCAAGTTAGAGACACGAAAGAAACATGTAAGGTTCACCAACCTCATCAACAATCATTGCTTGTGAATAGCCCCTGAACGCAGGAAACATGCCCCGAACCACGTTTATGATCATCATGAGTGTGGTGCGAACCGGATGCAGACTCCAAAGGACTCTAAACAAGTCAAACACGCAACCACGAGTGATTGTGACGGCTAATCGGATGTTTTCCTCGTTGATGGGGCGATGTGCGCCGGGCATGAGGTATGATCCTCTACGGCGAGGTATGACACGAGAGGCTAGCCATGCCTTTTGGATGCAGCGGCATGACGTTAAAGGCATTTGCTTTTGGTTGGGGCGTACACGATTGTCATTGTTGAATTGTGAAGGGGAGCATAGGCCGCGAGGCTTCAACCCTCGACACATTCTCGGTGAATACGAACGGTGAGCCACGAAACCATTCCGGAAACAGCGTCCGGTTTATGAAGAGTCCCGGGTCACAGCCTTTCGGTGGTTCACGTCAAAGCTTTTTGTTCCGCTACAAACAGTATGTCGTCTTACTACTTTGATGAGATCCGAGGTGATATTTCACCAGCGGTGCAGGACGAGTTTGGCAGACCTGTCCCGGGACATAAAACTAGTGAGAAGACACATCTTGGGGTTTATGAAACTTTAGAACGATTTAGGAATGAAAGAGGGTGGCATAAATCATTGCGTGAGCATTCAGGAGGGCGAATAAGAATTCTTACACGACAATAAAGGAATGTGACAGAACGCGAGTGAGTGTCAGGAACATCCTGGAACTTCATCCCCAACCTACTTACTAGTAACGGCAACTTGGAGGAGTATGGGACGCCTCCGGTTGTGAAACGCGGGTTGCTTGAGCTATCAAGACATATATCCTTTCAAATAGCCGTTTTTGGGTGACAACGGAAGGGCCCCGGCTTCTCCGACACACCGCCCGAAAACCCGTGGCACTGCCAGTGATAGTACGACGAAGATAGTACGTCATGTACTAGACTCCAGAGTCTCCCGATGTCGGACGGTCACCGTATCAGAGGTAGGTTTGACCATTCATAAATTCATAGACCAAATACATAAATTGATGTGACTACGAGAGGCCGCTGGGATGTTACTCGAGATTAAAGAGTCTAGACATGCGGTCAACGGTAACTATAATGAATTTGCCAAGTATCCACTCATATGAAATCGAACACGTACGTCTTCGACTATTGATTCTTGGAAATGATTCTTCAATTTCTCATGCATAGGCAACGTGGCGAACTGAACGCGCCCAGCCCACTGTTACAACTCCCGCTCCAGTTTGCATGGACTGCAGCTACTACCATCATGATCATCTCTGGGGGAACCACAACGTCAGTTGTGCCACGTCTTGATATCACTATACGTGTTAATTTATCTCAGTAACAATCTCCTGGGCATCGCAAGACGCAATACACATCCACTAGCGTGATGTTATCAACTTATCATGCAGTGCTCTCAGGCCTGCTATATTGGTTGCGCGCCTGCACAAAGCAAGACTTATTGGTAGCGGTCTGATCAAAGGTACCCGACATGACAGTGTATTCGTTGCTTTTTCTTCTTTGACCAGCATCATATCCAGGTGATTTACTTTCTTTCTCTATCCTCTCTATGTTTGCTTGTCACTCTCTTACTGGCGTAGTACCTAGACAGGCCTGCCGATGCGATCTTTCGGGACCATTCGTTGATCTGCGACGACAATTTCTCGCACTGCAACCGTCCAGGAGCTTCCCACCTGTATGTCAATATAAAATTAGAAGGAACGACTATCTTTCTTCGTCTATCAAGGGCTCTAGGGAAGACTAACATAAAATCAACGTTTTACGGGCTTATATCGAGAACAAAAGCTCCCTTTCAAAAGTCCACGGCGGCCTGGTTTGCTGAAGTGCCATATTGGGTTTTATTTTCTCTGGACGCATCTCTGAAGAGTCGTAGGTGCCCTGCTACCCTTCCGAAGTATTTCGGCTGCCAAATGTTGACAAGAACAAGGCACGTGTATTACCTCACTTACAGCAGAAGTCAAGACCTCCACCACCGCTCGGTAAGGTATTTTCTCCCCGTATATAAGGTTACAGCTACTTTCATATCAAAAGACCAGATTTCATTGTTTCGTCTTACCACTAGTCTATTTACTTGTGGAGCTGGACAAACAACTGTTCAGGGCCCCGCCCTTTACGATACTGTTCGGGCGGAACAAGGGCGGAATACCCTTAGAATGGCGAGGGACTCGGGAGTCCGCTGCCAGTTCTGACAACGCCCCTGAGCTCAGCTCACGACTGTCGCACATTTTTTGTAGATTATAATCACAACAAGCTTTCACTGTACACAAACCACAGACCAAATACCTATTTCTCCGATGATTTACCGGACTACTTACACTCAAGGGACACTTGAGGGTGGCAGTCTACTGTGTAATGCTTAGTAAACCGGAAACATGCGCAAAACTTTCAAACGCAGCCCAACCTTATCCACCCAACCTCGGCTGGAACAAAACATTTAACAAATGCCAGCCAATAAAACTCGAGGGGATGAATAATGTTTAGGAAGAGATTAGAGGTTTCGGCACTGCACGTTTAGTTCACACTCCACCGGTGGCTGGCATCTGTTTACAGATGTTTTGTTCCAGCCGCTGCTGGAGAGGTTGTGGCCTGACCTCAGGCTCAGGCTGTAACCGAAAGTTTAAATCAACGGAGAAATATGTAGTGCTTAGTTATATTTGGCTGTCGGTTCTCTTACGCCATATCAAGGTATCGTAATAAGCGGGGCCCTTTTGTTTGTCCAGCTCTAGTGTCACTGGTAAGACAAATCCGGCCTATCGATATGAAAGTACCTGTAAACACTTTGCTATCGCGCGTTTGCTAACCCCCACTGTACCCTCAACCCTGCAGTCTTCCTCCGCCTACCACACCTAGCCTCCGATAATCAATTCGCGCCACGTGCCTGGCCTAACCGCAACCGCACCAAGCCCCTCACCAGTACCCCCCACACACGCCGAGTGTGACCTCCGGAGGTCCAACCTCCCACCACTTCCTGCTTTCGCTCAGTCACCAGGAAAATGTCGGAGTGTTTATTTAGCTTTTTTCTATTTAGTAGATCACATAAGATGGAAGGTGATTTAAGAAAAAGCAAGTAAAGCAAACACAACGTTATGGAGACATGAGAAATTTGTATTTCCGAACAAATTACCCAGGGGACATGTAGACTCCATGTTCTAAGCTTGTCCAACTTTGACGAAGCATCTCGAAACGGGCAATACGTCGAAGACATCATTGCTGTTCGCGAGTGCGAGAGGTGTCCTGTAGTAGTTGCGAGGAGAATATTCGTTGTTTTTTAATCTGGAAAGCCAGCTCGGGGGTGTGGCAGAGGATGGCGGCAGTAGCGGCACAGGCTCGTGTTTTAGAATACCTGGCGATGATGCCGAAAAGATACGAGCAGTACAATTCTCCATACCTGCAGGCCTGGGAGATGCGGCTGAGGCCGAAAACATCGATAACTCCGTGACGGCGTGTCTGCCGGACACTGTTATCGGCGGCATAATGAGTTGTGCGGAGGGAAGGTGGGCTTTGGCGGAGGTCAGCAGTAGCTATACAAGGGCATAGGCGCCAAAAGCGCGCCTTCAATCACTGAACAAGGCAGCGAGAGTACTAGTGACGAACGAGTGGAGTTTGATGCGGCAATGAAACTTGAAGATGAGCATAGCGGGTATTGCCATTCCGGACAGGCAACTTAAGTAATGGGTAATGAACAACCCGAGTTGTAGGTTTAGGTGACCCATCGCCGTTGCTATTCATGTTCGCGTTGGCGAGCGCCAGAAAGTTGTCCCGTTCGTGCCTCCGCTGTTCCTATTACTCGCGATCGGGTAAGCCAGGGAAGTTTGCGGCTGATGAGGTTTTGGCATTACGCTGCACGTACCTGGGAGCCGAAGTACTTCGGAAGGGATGTAGCAGGGCACTCGGATCACTCGTTGGATCGTTTTGCAAACATGCCCGGAGTGCACTGAGTCGCTGACCACCCGACAGCCTCGGAAGCAAATGTGCATGCGTGTGTGACGGGGAGCAGCCGGGGTCCTGCCAGTGAGTCAGTGACAGCGCCCGCCAAATTTGCCGGACAGCGTTCACACTCACGAATCACCGGCAAGTTGGCAGCTGTACTGACAACGGCTCAGTCTTTCTCGCTACGCGATAAGGATTCACTTGTCTCTTTTTCTTTGCATTGAGCAGGTCTCTAAACACCCCCTGAATTCGGTTCAAATGACATCTCACGTCGAGCTCTTGTCAAACGGTTTACGAAAACTAGAACTTCAACAATCCGAATCGAATACTAGGTCAAATGACCAAGACGGGAACCCGCAGTCTGAGAGTGTTCCTTCATCAGCCAATGCATCACGTCTCAGTTGGTCTCAAACCCGAGAGGGTTATGGCTTTCGACCTGCTTCGGGTATCTCGACGCCTCTCACCCAGTTCCCTCGTACTGTCGAGGGAGGAAGCCCACTTCCTGACCCTCATGGTCTTGGGTGGCCCGGTACGTCTCAATGATACTCGAATGGCATCCCAATGATACTCATTTTGCTGACAGCGAAGTCCACTGTGTCTCGTTTAAATGAGACCACAACAGACCGCGCTGCGCGCGAGAAAATGATGGTCTCTGCGGTACGGACTATTCTTGAATGTATCGGAGAAGACCCCAACCGGGAAGGCTTGTTGAAGACGCCAGAGAGGTTTGCTCAGGCCATGATGTGGATGACTCGGGGATACGAGGAACGCTTGGCAGGTAAAATCCAGCTTATCTCTGCTCTAATCCCGTCCTCATTATTTCATTTCCGCCTTTCTAGATGTAATCAACGATGCAGTGTTTGCAGAGGATCACGATGAGATGGTTCTAGTCCGTGAAATCGATTTTTCCAGCCTTTGCGAACATCATTTGGTTCCTTTTACAGGAAAAGTATGTGGCCTCCGATATTACGCGTGCCACTGACATTCATAAATCATGCTCGGAATTCTCCATAGGTCGCTATCGCATACATCCCAAATCAGCTAGTGCTTGGGCTTTCCAAGCTTGCGCGCATTGCCGAAACTTTCAGTCGTCGTCTGCAGGTTCAAGAACGGTTAACTAAACAGATTGCTATCGCCGTTCAGGAGGCAATTAAGCCCCGCGGAGTCGCAGTCGTTATGGAAGCGACGTAAGTGTTTACGATGCCTGACGTTCTTACACTCAGTGTTTCGGTTCTACATAGCCATATGTGCATGACCATGCGTGGTGTACAGAAACCAGGTTCCATCACTGTCACTTCCTGCATGCTAGGCTGTTTCCGAACTCAGCAAAAGACTCGAGAGGAATTCCTTACCTTGATTAAAAAATGACCACAGCTATTTGCCACCTACCGCGATTCAACTCGGGATATTATCGATTCAACTCGGAGTCACTCGTTCACCACAGCTACATACCATCTAATAATCCATCACTTGTGTAGAGTGGAGCATCAGTCAAATTCATTTGTGTACTATGTAATGTAACGATATATACTGCAGAACTCAGATAGCAGGGTAAACTGGAGTGAAGGGACCTCGCGCTAACGTGTTGATCGAGACTTATCCCCAGCCTGTGGATCTATAGGCAAGGTCCTTTTGGCTAAACCGTGAGTCTGGAGGGCATGGGCATTGTACCGATTACGATTAATTCGTGGCCGCTTCGGAGGCTGTAACGAGAGTTCTCCTGCAGCGGAGATGGCGGCCTCGCCAACATCTTTATCGCGATCTTCGTTAGAGTGAGCCATGAATACGTTGAATCCAAGAGGATTGCATACCTGCTAGAGTTCGTTTTCTGTTGTCGCGGTCGTCGTCCTTATGCGGAACTTCAGAGCGGTACGGTGCTTGAGGAGTGCGGGGAGGCTCTTTGTCGCCAATGCGCGAACGTAAACTTGGAGCCACGTCCTGGCTCAGCCCGCCACTGGTGGAGGCCGGGAACGTGTGTGAGCCATGGTCACGCGGACCCTTCCAGTCCCCACCACTTCGGCTAGGAGGAATATCGGGTTTAGCTCTGGACGCATCCCCAGATGCCATCGCCCGTGGTGCAGAAGGTGTACTAGGAGGTAGATTTTTAGGACCCTCTGGTAATCGCTTCTCGCTAGGCTAAGGCCGTATCATGAGCAACATGACGATGGGAAGTACGAAAGCGACGTACTCGTTCAGATAGAGGGTGGCGTAGTTCAGCTTCAGGTGCTTCTCGCTCCCGACGCCGATCGGTTTCTCGAGGTCGATCGTGACTCTCCTTCTCTGACCTGCGGGTACGATCTTCACGATGTCCCTCCTTACGGGAGCTCCTCTTGGTATTACGGTCAGCCTGCCAAACGGTAAGCACTCGCGTGACAGTGAATATAGTGTGAGATTAGTACCTCGTCATCAATAGGACGTCTCCTCTTGCCGAGTGCGTCATCGCCCACTTGTGATCGGCTACTGTGCCTTGTGGGATCAGGACGAGTGGGTAAATTACGAGTGTCCAGGGAGGCAGAAGCTGCTGCGGAAGTAGGACCACGACCGGAAACCTCGCGATCTTTCCTCGAATCCCTGTCACGATCCTTCTCATCTCGGCGGTGACGGTCGCGATCACGGTCGCGATCCCTATCACGCTCTCTGTCTCGGTCACGACGATCACGATCTTTGTCCTTGTCTCTTTCTCTCTCCCTGTCTCTCTCCCTGTCCCGATCCCGCTCCTTCTCTCTATCTCTGTCGCGATCCCTTTCACCATGTCTGTCCCGGCGAGAGTCTCTGTCTCTTTCGCTCTCCCTGTCTCGATCACTGTCCCGGGTGGATGTTCGCTCTCGGGTGCCTCTATCACTTCGGAGGTGCGTGGCAGCGTCCTTACGCCCTGTAGGTGCACGAGGCTCCACCCGAGCCTCACGGTCAGATGGCCTGTCATCAGGACGATCACCATCGCCACTTCCACGGTCAGAACGTCGGCCACTACCGCGGCTCTCCATGCTGTGAGTTCTTGTACCAGGACGAGGTGGAGGAGAAGGAGTGCGGCGACGAGAAATTGGTGATGGGGCACCGGAGCCTGGTTGAGATCGCTTATCATCGGCCCGATCTGGTGGGCGATTGCCAATACTCTGTTTGGCAGTCTCGCGCAGCTCTTGCGCCGAGATCGTCTGGCTTGGAGCAGATGGTGGTGGCATAGCCTCACTTGGGGACGGCTGTGTCTGCTTCTCATCAGCTCTAGGGCGTGGTGAGTGCGGAGGTTCCCACAAATTTGGCGCAGAACCAGACAACGATGGCCGCTGAAGTTTGGGTGCATCCTTAGGATTGGCAGTCGGAGTAGACAGAGTAGACAGAAGGGCATTTTGGGAGGAACCTTGGTGGAGACGAGGGGTAGGGCGAAGAATGTGTTCGGAGAGTGGAGCTTGCGTTGATTTCAGTTCTTTCGGAGGCGCGTCAATATCCATCGCTTCGGACTTCGCAACACCCTTGGCATCACCATCAGGAGCTGGCGATTCGCTATCCTTCTCAGGTCGTACTCGCCTCACTTTCTCTGGCCGTGGAATACTATACAGGTGATGAGTGACTAGTACAACAAAATGAAGATCTGTACATGCCTGTCGATGGCTAACCTGGTGGACGTTGCTGGTGTGGAGGGTCGATCGACGATAGCTTGTGAGACCGCTCCATTGGCACGAAGTGAGTTGAGAGGGACCGGAGTGCTAACTCGATCTGCCGCAGGCGTTGCAGCACCGTTAGGGGGAGCCGGGGTGCGAGTTTGCCTCTCAGGAAGATTACTTGTCGAATTTGCTGGCTTCGGCGACATGGGATCTCCATTAGACTGTGTAGAAAGAACGTTAGAAAAGGTTCTTCTCTGCAACAGGTGAATGGTACCTTGCTTGCAATGACTTTTGGCACTGCCCAAAACGACTCTCGTTTTTTCAGACTCGCGGAATAACTGTTAACCATGAGTATTGTTCCAGACAGCTAAAGAAACAGGCTTACGCTCGGCCTAGAATCTTGAGGTCACCGCGTTCTTCCTTTTCCAGGAACTTCTCCATTATGGTGTCGATGGCAGGTCCAGCGTCGCCCACTGCAGCAAGGGGGAAAACGGGAAGGATCTCTTTCAACACAATGATAGCGTTGTAGACGTGCATGAATTCCGTTGTCTCAATGCAGCTCAAAAGACTCTGTGTAAAAGGATAAATGTCAGCTTGATCACCAGAGGACTGCCAGAAACATACCCGTCCCAGTTTTCGATGCCATTTACGGAGAATCTGCTTGAACCCAGTCCATGACAGAAGGTCCTCGGAAGCAATACTGCCATGGTCTTTATTTGACCATCTATGCTGGAAACCCGGAAGCAGAATAGTCTTTCCACCAACTTTTGTGCGATTCTCCATCAAAAAGAGTTGCTCATCTTGAGCCCACTTCCAGAGATCTGTCAATATCCCCAGTAAAAAGCGCCCTGGCAACTACAGTTACAGATAGCCATGGATATAAAATATAGATGACTTACCATAGTTCTTGGCTTCGTATTCGCTGCAGGAAAAGACAACAGCTTTCACATGGTCCCCAAGCAACTAACAACACTGCTAAGTATGCAGTAGATCACAAAGCGAAAAGAACATGCCTTGTCGTATACCACTAGAGTAGGGAACCCTGGAGTCCCTTGTGTGTGCATAACTTTGATGAATTGTGCACAAAAGTCTGAATCCATGGGCGATAGTAGGCATCGCGGTTGAATGCAATGCTCGATAATCGCAGAAGCCAGGACCGATGAGCGATGTTCGGCTAGAATGATGTCAAGAATTGAAATAGATGTTACAGAAGGAATCTTACTGTGGGAGAACCAATGATGCTTCTCTCGGGCAAGTCGTTTCAATCGTGAACACTCTCGAGGCAGTTTGTTCTTTGAACTCCTGAGCAAGAGTGTTCACAAAAGCATTGTATCTGTCTCGTTTAGCCCGATGAGAGCCCGCTGACAGCCTTTTCGTTCTGTCCGCAGAACGGTCAGCCGCTATGTACTTGGAGTCTTCTTGACGGCTGAGTGTCCGTAAAGCAGCACACTCCTCATCATACCGGGCTGCCGGAGGCGCCAGATCATACATGGAAAGTTGCCAGAAAGTTAGGTAAAAACCAGGCCTGTGTAAAGTCTTGAATATCGCAGGTACCTCGTCAGAAGCATAACTTACCCAATGACATCAAGAGCACTGTTCTTGGCAATCTGCTTAACGTCGTCGAAAAGAGCTTCTAGATCCGGTATCCAGGGGCTCTGCCAAGAAAAGCTTGTAAACGTTGTTCTTCTTATTTCAAGTGTGGCTTACCTCGGACGGAGCTGGAGTCGCCGTAGTCACTTCGGTATCCATCACTGCATCTTCTGGTACACCGTCGGCTGACGACTTCTGATCACCAGTGTCTCGTGGAGTGTTGGCTCCGTTTACGCCAGTGGGTGAATCCACCCTAGGGGTAGCGGCGGAAGGCTCGCGCTTTGCCGCAGATAGACGTGCTTTCAACCTCTTTTCCGCTTCCTCATTGGCAAGTCGTTCCTTCTCCTGGGCAGCACTCTACAACAGTACTCAGTTGTTGTGTGTGGCAAAGACAATCATGTTTCTCACCAGTATCGTAGCATTCAGCATAGGTCGTATGATTTGCATGCAGATAGGAGGCGCTATCCCGTACAACTCCCCAAGATCTGCAAGGCTAGGTAGGATCCGCGTTGCATAGTCCTTGGGCGAGATTACAGCTGGCGAGGTAAGCAGATCCAGATATTGCAGCAGGACACCGTGAGTCTAAAGCAATGATGAGAGCGTATAACATATGACATGACCCAACTTACAGTATCAAACAAACTAGCGAGAGACTTCAAGTGAGCATCAGGAGCTTTGAAAACACAGGACTGCCTCTGCTGTGCCACTTGGATAAGGAGAGGTAGTGCTAAATTCGTCTCTAACATGGTCTTCCCGAGCCGTTGTGGGCCTTTGAGGACAGCGTCACCTGGGTCAAGGCGAGCGCCACGAGTCGTTGAGGCAACGGCTTCAATTCTCAGAGCAGGTCCTCCGGCCATCGCAGCGATTTGCGAGTCCGAAAGGCTCGGAAGAGGTTCGATGCCTGCCATCTTCCAAATCAGCTCCCGCAGTACGACAATCTCCGTTGTCTGGCCATTGTACAGCTGGTGAACCACGTATTTCAACAAGGGCGACAGGTCAGCGCTATAACGCCGGAAAAGCATGCCAGTAAAGGATGCCAGACCTAAAATAAATGCTAAGAACAGTAAAAAAAAGCAAAATATAACAAACTTTGGAGCCAGTCGGAAGTGTTGACTCCGTCATCCTTGACACGGTTCTTATTTGGATTTGATAGAGCCTCAAGGATGACATACACAAGCACATCAAATCCCATATTGGTGACATATCGCAATGCTTGTATAACGACATTGGCAAGATTGTCGTATGCCATGATCTGGTTGACGGCGTTCATGAAGAAGATACAGGGATTCGAATGAGCCAGTTTCGCCACTGTTCCAGATAGCGTCTCAATTGTATTATGCGATAGACGTCGCAAAATGCCTTTGCTTTCACGGTCAGCTTGCACTTGTCGGATGCGAAGTTCGGGATGAGACGTGTAGCTAGATTTCCACTCTCCGTATAGTCTCCATCTTGCAGTCGTCTCATACTGTCGAATGACATTCCAAATGTCGACAGTGCAAACTGCATTGCCTCGAATGAGAGGGAGCGCAGGAAGAAAGTACAACCGAAGAAGCTTGAACCAGAACTGTCGAACGGGATGGTTCGAGTCGGGTTCACCTGACGGTTTTCTGGAAATTGGATCCAAGGGAATCTATGATTGATCGAGTTAAGACCGGTTAGAAGAGCAAACGAATAACTTACAGTTGATAACAGCTGTGAGCGCCCCAACCTTGTGATTTTTGTAACAAACAAGGCGTCGCGCGATACGTGCAGCCCAATGAAACCCATCAAAGGCTCGATCACATTTACCATGTCGTCGAAGGAAGTGCAAAGCGGGATGCGCTGGGTCCAGTCGGGAAAGAAAAAGACGAAATCAACAGACGCAGTGCTGGGAGGAGTGGGAGCGATTAAGGATAGCTGATATTTACGAATTGGAACTGCCGGTATTCCAGTAGCGCTGAACCGTGTACGAGGTTGCGTGAAACTCGGATTGCGTTCTTTGAGGACGAATGTTGCATCATACAGAGGAGCAATGGAATACTTCAGAGTCCTCAGGATCAGGTCGGCCAACTCGGGGTGAGCGTCAACAAGCCAAGGAATCCTCGTCAGAATAGCGATCGCCGGGCGTAAGGCTCCTACAGAGAGAAGGCTGTTGACCAGCCCAGCGATTTGGTTAGGAGGTTTGGACTCGCCGGCGCTCTTCTTGACCTCCGTAGGTTCTACACGAGGTTGCGAGCTTGAGCTAGAAGATTCCAAAGGAGCTGCCATCGCGAGCTGACTAGTCTTAGCATCAGAAATGCGCTGCTGAACCTGGGCAAGATAATCTTTGTGATATGTTTCAATGTCCACATCCCTTGGAGTAAGCTGTTTCATTGTCAGGAGGTCAGCAGGCCTTTGACAGAAATTTGTCCTCACATGGGGGGTAAAGATCTTCTACGGTAATAAAACCCTCCCTGATCAAGATGGCAGCAGTTAAATAGAGGTTCCTCAGGGGCGGTTCATGGGTCTCTGAGGACTGTATGACGAGTGAATTGCAAGCAGCGATTCATCCCGAAAAGACTAACCTGGTAATGGGAGAATTTGAAACCAAGCACCTGTGCTAGCACTCGAGACTCTGTGCCACGATCATTTTCTGATAGTGGTGTCGACTGATCGCTAGCATTTGCTTCGGTGATCTGCAACACTTCGTCCAGGCTCTTAGCCCCAAACTCTTCGGTAACGGGATCGACGGCCATGCGGCTAGCAGTGGACATTGCAGGACGTCTATACAGTCCGGTCCATGGAGAAAATGAGAGCAACGCCAAGAAAAATGTGTAGTGGGTTGCCACGTTGACTGACAATACATCCAAGATGATGTCCAAGGCACGATTTGGGTCGAGGTCGAAATAGCCAATGAGGCTGATGACTTTTTTCCCAAACTTGGCGCGCACGGTCTTCGATAGAAGCATAGCTTTCCACCGGCCTAGCATCGGCATGTGAGTGTGCAGGACCCAAGGAACTCGTGAGCTCCACCGAAAGCTTGCTGTAACCTTCGGACTGTTCACGTAGAAGGTTAAACTTGTTCTGCTTATAGCTATGTGCACGAGAATCAGACGACATAAATGATTCAATGTTTACATTCGACTCACAAGAGCCCAGTGCGAGTTCGTATTTCTTTCCTATCAAACGCCATTCTATCCGAAAATAGACCGGCACTTGCAAGAAGAGTCAAGTCAAG
Source organism: Suillus subalutaceus (assembly GCF_016647625.1). Lineage (NCBI taxonomy): Eukaryota > Fungi > Basidiomycota > Agaricomycetes > Boletales > Suillaceae > Suillus > Suillus subalutaceus. The sequence continues at coordinate 748,590 of NW_024540253.1, read as the reverse complement.
GCGCTCTCGACATACGGCGAGATCAACGATGCCAGTGAACTATTTGTGGATAAATTCAGAATGTTGTAAAATTGTGTACTGGTACTTACCAGAAGTCTTTTGACGAGCTCGCTTAAGGTTTCCTTGTCTTGTTCGACAAAATGCTTCAGCAGAGCTGCCTTTCCTGCACCATCCGTAGTGTCTTTCTTGGGGGTGTCCTTTACTTGTTGGCCTCCACAGGCTTGCTCAGAGCCCACCAAAGCAGACTTCGCGTCTGCCAAGAACTCATCCAGCTGAGCATCTGTAGCCCATAGAACATCCACAAGAATCTCTCCGAATACAATATTTTGTACGGGTGGACCTGCACGTGCACAGGAGGAGGACGGAAGCGCAAGGAGGACAGACTGGATGAAGGCTACGAAAGCCTGCGCGTTTAAGGCATTCTGCTTGGGCTGCCAGGTTGTGAGGACAGACAAAAGAAGGGCATGGTAAGCAGTCGTGAGAGCCTCTGCGCAAATAAGGTCGGAAGGATTCGAGTGGGGTGAAATGAGGAAATTTCGACTTGCGAATCAAAGGTGTCAGGTTTGGGCGCCACAAAAAATAAGCAGAAAGCTACGCACAGTTCGGACTCTCCCTCTTTGCTCCAATTAGTGATCCAGCCTTCCACCTTCGTAACGACATCCATGGCCCAGCGTATCAAACTGGGTATGGGAAGGAACAACACGGTACAAGACTTCCATTCAGACTTGCACAAGAGCCATAATAGTATTATTGACGGTTGTTGTGGTCTATTGGTCAACACCTTGGGAATCAAACAATCGAATTCAAAAACCCTACTACCATCATGTACTCACTTTCCATTCCATTTCCATCTACATGGTACGCCCATATCTTCAGCTCGGACCTTACCCCCGTTCATCTCGCATGGTTATCGCATGCCAAAGGCGCAAACTTGAAACACGCTGCATGATCAGATAGAAGCCAAAAAAAAGTCGTGTCTAAATAGCTCTGCTCCATCTCTTACGATGTGCCGTCCCCGCCCTCCACAATATAACGCACTCACCTTTTCTGGTATTGCAAGCTTGTGATCAATCCACAAACCGATCTGCGTCATCATCATGACACGCGAATATCGCCGCAGCTCCCAAAAACGTCGACGTCATTCGCACACTCACAAATATAAAATCAAATACATCCTCGGTTTATCCTGAAACACAAGCCCCTCGACTGTTCCCGGCCCTCATTTCTTCTCTTGCATGCGTTTTTTTTACGCTGGCTAATCCTAGTCTGGATACTCCCTGGATCTGCACGACGTTTGTTTGACCTTTTCATGCTCATCTTCGGTTCAGTTTTGTGGATTACGTCGAAAAAGATATCATACCACCGAATTTGAACATATCGAGCACGTGCGGGACCGTCTGGACTCTGGAGGCAAGCACGAGCTTACGTTTCTTCCGTGACCGTACTTATACCCGGTTGAATGCTATAACAAAGCTTGGTTGCGAACCCTATCCCCGCGGTGGGCGTGCCGTCCGATCGCTGTCTAATACCACTGGATGGGCGAAATGTGTCTGAGCAAATCTGAAGATGGCGCCACTTATCAGCGTGGCTTATGGAACAGCGGGAGTGGAGCCGAAGTCGAATGTTAATGGCAGTGCTAAATTCGACTGTGCGTTGACACGGAAGCTCGACTGGTCCAATCCATACGTTCCACCAAGATACGATCGATGAAGCTATTGAGTTTGCGTACTTCGAAGACGCTCGAAATCTTCCCCTATCCCTCCGATTCTTTCTGAAAGAGGCAAGGCAGACTCATTATTACCGGTTGTACGGCCTCTACAAATGCACAAAATGTGCTTGACACCCTTTCAAGTGCTCATGGTACGTGTGGTCAAGCCTAGGATATTCGTGGAATTCGGATGATGGTGGGGAACATTCGACCGGTCGACCACCTCTGACTTCCTCTACGTCTTGTATATAGCTTCCAACGGTAGTTGACATCTCGCGCTTGAACTGTGTTACAGCTCTAAAAGCATTTTGGGAGGACAAGATGGACGAATATTTCACTACATGTTTGTAGCAAGTAGGACCAAACTAGAATTCGGTCCTTTCATGTACACAAGACGAGCAGCCCAGCAGCAATCATTGTTTTTCATTACCCGGGTGCTATGCGTAGCGAACAGCAATTCGGGGCGTTTCCCGTTGCCTTCCGTCACCTACTTATCGCCAAATCGACGCCGCCATCACAGTTGTATCCTAGGGAGCCAGGCCCCCTGAAGCCCAAACATGCCGTATGGCGCGTCGCGATGTCAAGTCATGGACACCATCGTTGACTACGCCTTCCTTCCTACATCTCACGAGTAACATTCTGGATGAAAAACAACCTTGTAAGAGGATGGCGAGGATTGCCGAGGAGGGCGCTACGCACGCCCCAAACGCAAGTCTGCTGCAAAGTATCGTGCATGACATAATCCTCTAGCGTTGGCTACCCCGAGAACCCCATGTTAATCAGAACATGGCCGCCATTACTGGCATCATCCGTAGACCGTTATTAATCTTTATTAACGGAGGGATGGAAAGATGGGCGCCGAAGATATGTTGCTGGTGACTTTGGGAAAGTGGAAGGTCAGTGGTTCACATATGGACCAAGGCCTAGGCCGGCGTATAAGCTGGAGTAAAACTCTATTCTCGACTTACTTATGTAAAATACAAGCTTCGGAAGGCATTGTTCCCCTTGTGCGCAGGTACAGGGATATTTCGTAAGACGAGAATGCGTTCGCGTGCTGACCAGCTGAATGTTGATCACTAAGAGGCCGAGCGCGCTAACGAACGACACAGTTCATTTATGACAGAGCTCACATATACTTATCCAACGACGGTGCAAACGACGTGCTCACTGTGATCAGTGCCAGTGTGACTACCGTGTGTATTTTTAGTTCTAACTTAATCTGAATGCACCCGCAGGCCTGGGAGATCAGTGATTAACTGAGGTTAGTGACCCAAGGGGTACCCACGCATCCCTGCACGGGGTCCGGACAGGAGGTATGATTCGGGCGTCTTTTCGGAGGCGAACAAGCTCAGTGATATTGCAATTTGTGATAGGCTTTCAAGTTTCAATGCAGCTTTTTGTAGCTGCACTGGCTGACCATGGGGACGGTTAATCGTGACTGTCCGAGTCACTTTGACCTGTACAGAGTGTGGACTGCCGCATCATGTAACTTGTCACCGCCTATTGATCAGATCCGAATCACGCCAAGCCCATGTTCACCGGCAGTGTCGTTTCGCGACTCCGAACCTTCACATAAGTACCAGCCTCACTACATAACGCGTGCCCTTTATAATAGTGAGGTACAAGGATCACACCATAGTTCGATTCCCTTACCCCTTCTAGTGTACTTAGTCCATGGCAGAGCGTAGGGTTGCCCATGCTCGACAGAGCAGCAGTATCACAGGCAGTCAAATCATCCCTCAGGAATGCATCGGGCAACACTCACCCAAACCGCTCTCGGCCACAGAAACAGGTCCAGTTGATCCTAAGGATCTCGAGACTGGTGGCGAGCTTCTGGAACCGAGATTGAAAACCATCTGGCACCGTTTCCTTGGACGAGGCAGGAAACCTGTCGGCGTGATGAAGAGTATAAAAAAGATATATGGGTGTTCATGTGCGTCTCCGCCACCTGTGCGATGTGGTTAAGTATCTCATGGTTGTCACAGGGCTCAATGTGCTGCTGCTCCTGACGCCGGTAGCATGGTGGGCACATTTCGACCAGCGTTTCGCTGACAGTCATACCGTTGTTTTTTCACGTATGTTTTTTGCCGAATGATTCATCACCAGCGCTCATTTTCTTATATAGTTTGTCTCTTGACAATTATCCCGCACGAGTGCTTGTTCGACTACTGCGGTGAACAGATGGCTTTGTATTGTGGCCAGGATTTTGGCAACTTGCTCACGATCACTTTGAACAAGTAAGGCGAACCCTTTTCATTCGTTTCGTATTCACAGCCTAGATAATTGCAGTGCGGTTGAGGTGACCCTCGCTATCATGCTCCTGCTCAAGTGCGAGTGAGTAATCCGTTAGCTAACATGCAATCATCGGCGTGGATTTAAACATACTTTACAAGACTCAAACTGCTTCAATCGACCATCACTGGTAAGCTCCCAAAACATCTGTTTTATTTCCAGTATTGACAAACTACATCATCTTGCAGGTGTGGTCCTATTGCACCTTCTCCTTGTTCCTGGAGCCGCTTTTCTGACAGGCGGTGCCGAAATATGGGAACAGGACCTGCACCCTATCCACACCCAACTCAATCATACTTTGCTTACTGTTGGGTACGTTTTTCCTTATTATTTGGAGGAGCTATGAGTGACAGCTTCTTGCATGCACAGAGTGTTGGCCCTGTTATTGCCCGCTGCATTCTATGCAGCTATAAGTGGTAGTACTTCCAATGCGATACCGGCCAATGGCGATCTCCCGGACCTTACTAGCAGCACCCAAATTGATTTCTTGCGCATGAGCAGAGGGCTTGCAGTGTTGCTCCTTCTTATGTAGGCTCCTTTCTTTCTCTTTCATCGAACTCGTGACAAAGCCTGCTGTCAGATACATCTGTTCGCGGATTTTCTATCACAACCCTCCTGGTGCTGGAAACAACTCGTTGACCCATGTTTTGACACCCCCCGAATACAAGGCTCGCGAGGCAAAACTAGAGCGAGAGGAGCCTGAGGTTAACCAATGGGTTTGCATCTGCTTCCTGATTCTCGACATTGCGATTGTGGCTGTGACCTCAGAATGGGTAAGTGCCGTCGAACGATAAGTCTATATTCGTTGACTTTCAGTAGTTGGTGGACAGCATCGAGCCTGTGAGGAATGTTTCCGGCATCACGTCGGAGTGGTTCGGCTTGGTCCTCTTACCCTTTGCTTCCTTCTCAGCGGATGGTGCCGTTGCAGCAGGCTACTTTTGCCACAAGACTCTTCGTCGAGTATGGTCTAAGACCAAGGATCCCGGCGAACCACCCAATACTATGGCCAAAGCTGAAGCTATTGACTTGAGCATTCAGTTCATCCTGCTCTGGATGCCGTTCCTAGTTCTGCTTGGCTGGTGGACCGGAAAGCCTTTCAACTTGCTATTTGGTGCGTTATCGACGAGTATCATGCTATTGCCCGCCAACGCTGAAGAGCCCATCAGATTTCTTTGAAGTAGCACTACTCCTAGGTGCCTGCTTCCTTGTCAATTTCGTAACTGCCGACAGTAAAACAAACTGGGCAGAGGGATTCATTTTGTTGTCATTTTATGCCATGATGGTGGGTTTTTCTCCACTCAAAGTAGCAGAAGTTTAACGGTGTTTAGGTGCTTTGTACTTGGTATTATACGGGAGAATCTGATATAAGTAGTTTATTACTTTGTTCGGGAGAGACTGAAACAAGTACTTGAAATCCATGTTGCAAACTTGTACTCACATTCCTCGCACATTACAGTATCCTACATACCATTTTCAAACCCTAGTGTACAACCTGTTGCTCATGTCCGAGTGGTCGCTGTCTTCACAATGTACGCGATTTTTGCGTAAATGAATAAGCGCACAGGAATTATGAACGTGAGTTGTCAAGAAGGTTACCAGAAACTTGTCTACCCAAAGCTTCCACCGCTCGTTGGACGATCGCAGTCACATCGCTCCGTACCACGTCCATCTGTCGTTTCCGTTCACATCCCAACGCAAACTGCTCTTCAGCCCGCATAGCTGTGCGACACACACAGCCACCCGGATGAAGCTCATTGTTAAGCTTCGACTCCACACCATCTTCCGTGACAAGTGGCACATACGAGTGCGCACTCAATGCAGCTGTTATTTCCTCGACTGATATTGGATTGCCAAACACCACACCAAGTCTGATACCTAATCTTGGGAAGTACTTGTATGGAAACGAACGGTGTTCGGGCATCAATTTGTCGAAACCTAACGTCACTGTTAGAAAGATGGAGCACTGATTATTTCGAATGCCATACCAGTGAGCCACATCGGTATGATAAGAGGGGGGACTGCAGTTTCCATTAGGATTCGTCCACTGAGCGTTTTGAGTGATGACTAGGTGTTAAAAGGGTGAAAAAGTGACTTACACTCCCCATTTGAATCGTGGTAAGCGAGCGACTCCATTTGTTCGCGGATAATCGGGTGGTTGGTTGACTTTTCCCTCTCCAAAAAGATGCACCTGATTTCTGTTAATGCGGGCACAGAAGTTAGGTTAACTCACACCCACCCAATGCCCTTCATTAAGTTGCTTGATGGCAATATCTATGGAAGGTTGGAAGATTCCATTTCCCCGAAATGTCTCTAGCACCTGACCCTTACGAAAGAAAGCGGAAAACAGACTTCCTGGCCGAAGCTTACATTCAGTCGCCTACATTTCTGACTATCTCCACACAACATACGGGTTAGTAAACATGATATCTGATGCACCAAGCGACCACCGCGTTGTGTTGGAGTTCAAGTAGAGTTCCGTCGGGAGTGTTCCCCACACTAGTGGATCATCCAGTCTGTGACCAGGGTCAAGTCTCAGTATGAATATTCACGTGAGAAGCTCGAAAGGCAGACGTGGAAATATGATTCGCAACTAGACGTGTATGAGTGAATGTTGTTTACGGTGAATTACAAGACACACCTGTTACCACGCCCTGTCCATTTCGCCGCCTCTCATCGTTCCGTAGAGCATCCAAAAGTATGTGAAGATTGCTAACGGTGATGGAGCAAAGTCCTGAGTTGAGAAATGCTTTGCAAAGGAGGCCCGTCGCTGTGATTGTGGCCGTCGATAACAGGGTGGTCATATCGCACGCTGAGAACAACTTGAAGCACTTCTAAGTAATTAAAATATTAAAATTTCAAGTTGATCATGACAAGATCACAGCCGACGAGAATGCCGGCATTATCATGATACGCCTCTTTGCTGACTAAGCGCCGTGTTCTGAGCAACTTTAGTTGATGGAAGCATTCAACTTTTTGGTTGTTATCCCCCACCCGCCTACTATTATTCCCCTTCCGTCCTCTTTCACGACGTGCGACGCTCGCGCAGCCTCTGCTGGTGCTCAGCGCCGCTGTCGAGCCCTCCATTAAATATAGGTGCCATGTTTTCCATGTTTATCGTCACCTTTCTCTCCGCTATTATCCTGCTATGTCTATTTTCACCTGCAGTCAGAAGGTCTATCATGGCCGGTGACGACCTTCTTGATGCTCACGAGGCAGGTTTAGCTCTCGTCGCGTCGCGTACGTCCTGTTCCTGAGCTGTGTTGGCTGCCTTTTTAAAATGTTCCCAGGCAATCCATTCAGAGAATCAGGCCCTCCAGCGTGCATGGCCAAACTTATTATGTTGAGGCATAAAGTGAATATATCTTTTATTTTCGCTTTCCGCCAACTCACCCTTCCAAACAAAAACAGATTCAGACAAGTACACGCAAACGTAGATCCCCGATGCCCACACGCCAATCACGAAATCTCGGACTTATCCAGCCCACTCGCCCCCGGGCGTCATGGGTTCGTTTTGGAAGAAACTTTGGAAACCAATACCACTAAATTACAAGCATCTTCAATTATTTGACACTCATTCGGGCTGTTGCCTTATCGCCCGTTATTTATATCTCCGTGATACCCATCTCATCACTTATAGATATCTACCTCTTTTTCGTATTTTTTCTGGGTGTACATGCCTCTCTTTGCAGTTCCATCAAGACTTTTGCTTTGTGAACATACGTGTTCTTTGTTTGCATCTTTACTTTGCAGTGATGTCGCAGGTTATTACAGGTGGAAAACAAATGTACAGAATAGACCTTTGGGGAACAACAATGATGAACGCATAGGACTGAACCTGAATCAAGATGTTAACAACAGATACTACGCAAATCGACTACTCCTATCGGACACACTGGAGAGCATACTTCGCCCTTTCTCCAGTTTACGAGGAACAGGTGCGCTTGAGACAGAATTGCTTCCAGTAGCTGTCTGGGTTGTCCTCAAGGAACCGCCGCCTGTCTTGACTTTGGCCTTGGCGTGTCCTGTAATGGCTGCACCAACAACAGACCGACCGGTCCCCTGGTTTCCGCCACCTTGACCTCTTGCCCATGAACGCAATTTTGTTTTCTCTTGGTCATTCTCCAATATCCGGTTTGGGCGCTATGAAAAGAGACTGTCAGATTACAATAAATTTCATCGAGCGCAGAAACAGACCTCCAAAACAAGGTCTGTGTGAGACGGTGCGGATCGTTTTGCAGGTGCGTTGTTGGAGCGTTCTGCCATTACTTTGACAGGAACATGGTTATCGTTCTCGTCCACCCCGTCGATCCATGATGTGTCCTCCAGATCTAGAGTTTCAAAAGTCTACCGAAGATCAGTGATATTAAAGGTAGAAGAAGCGCTGTGCGGCCCACCTCTCTATTCCTGGCTGCTTCCCTTAGCTCGGCATTTAGATCTTCGGTCAATACCACATCCCCCGTCTCCTCATCTTCATCTTCGCTAACCATTCGCGTATCTGTTTGCAAATGGGCGAACTCAAGGCCGTCATCAATCAAATCATGCTGATATGCGTCGTAGAATGCTTTTGTTTCTTGGTTTCGGGCTATGGAGGGAGACGTTGGTTTCAAAAATTGTGTTGTAACGATTGCACCACTTGCCTAGGTCTTCGAGGGTATCACCATCAATCTTGCGCTTCTTGTTCATACCCCGTCGTATTCGCCTGTTATTCTCGTCCTCGTCGTCATCGTCGCTATCCTCTTCAAAACCGATCCCACGGTCGCGACGCTTCATTCTAAATTTACCATCAATGGCATCCTGGTGAAGCTTCTCCAATTTCTTGTCATCTTCTTCCTCGTGCTCTCTATGCATAATTCAGCTGACTGTTTCAATAGTCTGCCTTGAATGCGCACCTGAACTTCTCCTGGACCAAATCAACCCTTTCTGTCTCGACATCCATGACCACATCATCGACAAGACCCTCCACAATTTTCTCGTCATCATCGTCCTCTGCCTCTTCCTCCTCGTCTTTCTGGATAGGCCCGAAGCCAATCAGTTCGTCCTCGTCTGATTCTTCGGCCTCCGCAGCAACAAATTCGGACTTCTCCAGCTTTCGTTTGGGCGCATTGGATTTTGGATGCACTCCCAAGACATCAAACGCGTTTCTCTTGGGCAACTGAGAAATGAGTAGAGGGGGTAGAAGGGAGCCGTCGTCTTGTACGGCGGTTTTCCTCTCTAATGGCGAGCTACTGCGCCGCCTTAGTCGGTGAAGAAGAGGTCGTACATCTGGTGATTCTTCCCTTGCCTTGAAGGACAAAGTTTGGAGTGGAGCACGCTCACTCGACGACGGAATTAAATCACCCATCAATGCTTGAGACGCCAGAAGTGGTGACCTCTCGAAAGACTTCATGCGATATTGTTCAGCATTAGGTCCCGATGTCTGAGTCAAGAACCTGAGAGGACGAATAAACTTTCCAGGAATGAATTAGATGCCACTTTGATGGACTCACCCGTTCTCTCGGATATACCATTCAGGGTCATTGTCCTGTTTCTGTTGGTCGTTTGCAATCTCTATAACATACTCCTGCTCTTTTTCAAAAATATTGTCAGCCTTCCTGCGCAGGGTACTGCTGACTTGTAGTGCAGGCTCCAGTCCAACATCAAGTGACAAAGCGAGCTCATTGCAGTTCCCCTCCTTGAAGCTGGGCCCCTCGTCCTAAAATAACCACCACACATCATTCTCTAAACTGACTTGCAACGAAGGAGATTGCAAACCTTTTCATCTGAGAAAAATTGCGAAAAACCTCCTCCGCTTGCGAGAGGATCCTGAGGTACAAAGGACGCAGGACTACTCTTGCTCACTGTTTCAGAAAAGGAAGGTAGTAATGTGCGGGGTTCGAAACCCTTAACCACGTTCTCCTCGTCCTCAATATCGGAAAACGATTCTCCCGGTGGGGATGTCGGATGCTTTGATGTAGATTGGAGAAGTCTCGTGGTAAACGGGGACTTTGAGCTTGGGGAATGCGAGAACGAGTCATCTTGAGCAATCTCCTTCAACGGCGAACGTAAATCTTGCTCGGGAGAACCGGAGGGACCACCGAAACCTCCCAACGATGCTGAGGACGATGATCTCATGTGAACGGCATCTTCGATGTCAAGAAGCGACCCCGGTCTGCTACCCAAGGGAGGTCTCGTGAATGAAGGCGAGTGTCGAACAACAGCCTTGTTCTCCTTGTCTTCACTTCTGTCGTACATCAACTTTTGACTGTTCTCTTTGTCATTCTCGTCCTCCGTTTGATCCGATTCTGAGTTGCGTGTCACTATGGCATCGGGGGCCAAGTCTTGTATAGAGGAATCTGGGACGAGAATTCTAGGAGCAGTATCCTCGTCGTCGGAAGCCACCATTAGGGGACGACGAGTACCGCGCCTGTGCACTTGGCGCTCCTCATCTTCAACGTCCGTCTGTTGGCTTGCACCATCATCGACATCGGGATCTGGTTGGTTCTCCTGATCGCTGCCGCCCTCGCCATCAGTATCCAGGGGCTCTGGGCTGGCAGAACCCCACTCCTCGGGAGCGTAATCTGTGTCGTCCTCGTCCGTGTCGTCTACTTCCATGTCGCCAACAGTAGAGTCGTCGCGCTCTGCTAATTCAAGCCCCTTCTGCACATATACATCAAGCCTGTCTCTGAATGACACGTTCTCCCCAGCTTCTACAGGCTCTTCCAATACTCTGCCTCCTCTTCGTTTCCAGTCCTCTTCTCGCTGCTGAATCATCGCAAGCTTGCTGGCCTCAGCTTTCTGCATGAGCGCTCTGTTTAATTGCTGTGTAGTGAGTGGGACCTTAGTGTCCTTGCCCCTTCCCTTCCGATCGAATGACGACATCGCGGATTCCCTGAGGTACTCGGACATGTTGGCTTGTGCAAAAGATTTCGCACGGGAGCCGGACGGTCCTGGTACAGATTTCCGACTCAACGCAAGCTGTCTCGCCTTCCCCTTCGAAGGAGTAAGATGTTGCAACTTGTCAGCTTTGCGTTTCGCTGCCTCTTCTTGGGCTGTCACATGCATGCTGTTATCAACAATCTCTAGATCATCGTCGCTATCTCCGGCCCTAGATAACCGCCTAGCTGCGTCTTGAATGGCCCGCTGCTTTAACTCCGCGAGAGCACGTTTGTCGTCAGCTTCTTTGCGTTTGGCTTGCTCTTGCCTCAGTAGGTCGGTGAGATTCGGCATCTCTTCGTCGGTGCTGTCAGGTGACACTGACCGTGGCTGAGAAGTTGCACGCCGCGGAGGATTTTTGGGAGGAGTTTGTGCACGAGGACGCACAATAGTAGATGATCCAAGCAAACGTGAAGGCACGCCGAATGAAGATGCGCCTTGCGTGAATTTTTTCCGTGTTTCAGCAGCGGGTGGTACGGAAGGCGAGGAAAAAATAGATATTGGATCTGAGGGAGGCTCAGGCTGCTTTTTCTCCTTACGCAAGGCTTCATCCCTTGTCCAAAGTCAGCAGCATTCTCTTGGATAAAAACTTGGCACCACCCACTTGACCATCTCAAAAAGCCGATGCACAGTATGTTTCGGTTGCTCAGTACGCGCCACCTGGACATTCTTGCTCGCAGTAATGCGCGAACTCTCCAAAACAGTTTCACGCACGTCCTTTTTAGTCGGAGCCTATGCGTCGTGTGAGTGAGAGATAGAATGAGTGACAAAGGTCCCACTACCTTGGTTTTGAGGCGCACAGATTCGTCCTTCCGCTTGGATTTACCGCCCTTCTTTGACGTGGCACTCGTAGAAACTGATTCACTCCCAAACCGAAGCGGAGGGACATCCCGAGCAGGTGCCTTCCCCTTGCCTTTGTTGGCCTTGGGCCTCGTCAAAGGCATTTCCAATTCTGATGTCGAAGGTGTGGGAGGAGATCGCAGCAGAGGAGTGTTAATTGGATGGTGAACAGGCGATACCGAGGAAGACTCTTCACGCTCAGAGTCAGAATCGACACAATTCCTCGAGCGTCTGACTTTGCGAGAAATAATGGGTGAATCTTCAAGAGACTCGTCAACTGGGGGGGCAGCTGGGTCGCTTGTAGGCGGTAGCAGTGTGCCATCAGGAAGCCCATCGGAATTTTGTGGTACTGGAGAAAGAGGCGTGGCATCCACACGAGTGATTTGATTCTCCACAAAGGGTTGAGGTTGAAAGGGTGGCGACGATGACAACTGCTCAGCAACTCGAGGCTGTGTAAGTGGCTCCTGGTCATTATCGAAGGCTTCGTCCAGCGCTTTCAATTGAGCTCTCCAGCCAAACTGATGTTTAGGACTGGCATCGTCCATGCCGTTATCGTTTGTATAAGTCGTTGAAGAGGATTGTGAGCTTTGTAGCGTGTCGAGCGCCAATTCATGGGTGGACTCGCTTTCCTTACCGCCTAAGGGCTCCGATTCTACACGAGGAGAGCTGTGGTCGGCGAGTGTCACAGAAGAGTCGCGTATTTCAGGCTGGTCCCTACGCCTTCCATACGTGACTGGAGCGCGTTTTATAGGCTTGACGGGAGATGACTTTGGAGAAATCTGGTCAACGTCCATGGCAGACATGTTGGCGTCTGCGGTCAACAAGCGTGTTGGCCGATGCCGGCTTGAGGCTATTTGTTGCTGTAATCTGAGAACGCCTTCAACACCGTGGCATGCGTGACATGTCACTGTGACAAGCGCGTTTTTGGTAATTGATCAACGAACGCGTCAAGTCGCGTTCCTCATGTGCCAAATTGATTCTGAACAAGCGCCAATGGTGGCATTGAGTTTGCGATTTCTCATTTTCTCCTCTGTTGGAATGAAATATATTCTGTGAGAGCATGATGACTATTAAATGGATAAGTGAAGACTGCTGGGTGTGTTGAGTTGCTTTGGATGGATTGGACTGAAAGAACTACTAAGTCTATGTGAAGAATATACCACCAAAAAGAATCTGCACACTGTCAAAAAGCACAGCGTGTTTACTCTTCTAGGAGTAAGAGCTAGTGAGATAGGTACATCTTGTGATTCTCATCCGCATAGCAATTAAACTGACTGAGAACTTTTAAGGTCCTTTGCGGATAGAAACTAGCGCACTTGAAAATCAGCACTAGATCAGTGCTGGTACGGAACATAACTGACCTCGTCTTCAATGTATTCTTGCGCGGTATCTATCTTAATTGAAATGTCGTTCGGCATCCCCTGATTGCACATGAGCAATATTCGCTGCAAATTCACGGAACTCACAATTCGCGATGACCCGATGGGACTATTGATAGGTCTCCTAACTCCCTGAAGCGAGAGTGACATATGCTCTTCACAAGAATCGTGGCGGATACCCTTGCGTGCGTTGAGGGTTGCCAGCAAGGAGTTGCAGTAAACTGAGAACGATCCCGTTGACCTCATGAACAGCACCATTTGACTACAGTGTACTTACAACGGCCCATGCAGAAATAGAATGCGATGTAAATGAAGCTATCAGGCCACACTGTAATCTGTGCCACATCTGGGTCAGGAACAAAATAACGAGCCATTTGTGATATTTTACATACAGAGATTAGGGACATGACCGCGCAAACAGTGGTGAGTAGACCGGTGTTGATGCTGAACAGCATCAACTTATTGATCAAGGTGTCTGACCGACGGAAACCAGTGCGAGACTGTTGGAGGAAGATGCAGAGGAAGATGGTGATGAGGATATCTCCGGCAGCTGCTACAGCGTTCACAGACATTGACAATGGCTTGATCTGGGGAAGTTGATTGAAGGTCGTGTACGTGACACTGAAGGGTGCGTCAGCCAGACTACTACTTGATGATTTCCGACACGAATTACGCTTTTGCAAAATATGCTTTGGATGTCACATTAGTAGACAAATTTAGGAGAAGCAAAAGCGCATACTCACTGATAACAAGGATAAATTCAGCGATGACAAGGGACAACACTGACGCGGTTGCAATCACGTTCTTGTTGCTTACTGGCTGAAAGTAAGCAAGCGTCCACTGGCGGGAGACCACACATACGTCGGTAGACACGCATGGTGAGGAAACTGGAAGGACGATCAGTGAGAATCGTTCTATTCGAAATGTATCACACCAACCTTTGAACCATAAACCCCGTGAAGCCATTGAATAAAACTTCAACCTGTGACGCAAATGAGAATTTAGGTAAGAATTGTGCGCTTATCACATGCAACCCACACATAAACTCCACACAAATATCTCACTAACGCTACCAAAGTCAGTGACAAGGTACGTGTACACTACCGTCCAATATTCAGTTCACAGACAAATACGTCTTGGATCCGGCGCTCACTGGCGTGTGTAACCAGAATTTGATGGATTGAATCTGATAGAAACATAGCGCCGACCTATATAATGTTAGTTAGAGAAGTGGAGCATATCGATCCTTCGTGAACTTACTAAAAGCTTGTTGTACCAAGGATCCGAGAAATGGGTAAAGTAGTACCATGTCTGCACACACGTAACTTTGTGTGATTGTGAGCTCCTAGCAGAAGAAAAAACACGAAAACGCACCTCCGTAAAGCCTGCAACATACAAGTTCCAATCTACGCCCATTAATGGTTGATCAAAAAGAGCACTCACGTGGCAGAGACCACAACCCCGATCAATAACGCTCCAAAACTGCGCAAGTTATACTAGATGATGCATATGAAGTTGAAGAATACGCACGTATTGTCCACAGTACCCATGGGGGAGATGTATCAGTGTGAATGAACGAGGATGTGTGTTTAAATAATATGTAGGTACCAGTCGTAAAGCGAAAGTCGGATCATTGGCACAACACATCATCCGTTCCCAATGGTAACCAGTAGGCCAAGTTGCCGCCGAACACGGATTATTAACTTGAATCCGGCAGGTGAATCACCTCGTTTTTCATTAGCTATAAGTACTTCTTTATACCCTCAATCGCACTATGATGATCGGCCCGCTCCGGAGGCAGTGATCGAGACAGATGTCGTGGACTTTGGAGGATGGCCTCAAGGCCACGTCGGAGGAGGGACAGTACCGAGATATCAGACAATCACAGACCGGGGTGATTCCTTTGCACCCTTATGACATTAAGTCAAATGACCAACTTGAAAGCAGAGAGCGCGACACGGGAGGACGCATTTGAGGGAGGATTCAGCCTAAGGCAGCGGATATTGACCGGAATGATAGGCGTTGATTAGTGATAAACATTAAACTATTGACTGGGGTGCGCGCGCGCGTAGTTAGTGCACGTTGGTAGGCACCGAATATTGAATATTGATATATTAGGAGCCCATCAGCAGAGAGCCCTTGGCATCCGACAGACCAAATACAACCAAGCGCTAAATTTACCGAATTTCAACGCTCTTGGAGGCCGGCCTGCTTAACTCTTCTGAGATCCGAACTCTGTCTCGTCCATGTGCTTGCGATAGTGCGATGTACACACTGGATGTTGTGAGGCCCGCGGTAGCCTGTAGGTGGTGTCGCATTAATGTCTCTAATGATGATTATTGCTGATTTGACCTTCTGGACGATAGCTGCCCTATCGAATAGAGCGGAATCAGCAATCGGAATATTTACAGGTGACGGTGACTTCCAATGTGGAAACTGGCCTAGACGTCGCCAATAATTCCCGCGGCGCAAACACGAAAATTGTACTCGACGAACGCGAGGTTGTCTTCTCGCCCGCACATGCGATCGCAGAACCGACATATCCACCAGCATATGTTCTTATCAGCTGAACTGCACAAAATCGGTTCAGCATAACGGTCTCAGACTGGAGAAGAATATGTTACTGTACTGGAGCGCACATTTACCATTATCCTTGGAAATCACCTGAAGTCCATAACGAAGACAGCTACCTCTCACACTAGCATACTCGTTCACGGACTTGGCAAGTTGGCTAGTCACCGACCAATCTAAAGGTCATTGGAGGGCCTTGTATCCGCCCATGATATTAGCCCATTACCAGCATATGACGAGAACCACGTTTTCATCCCACCATTCCAGCATGAAGTGAAACCTAAGGGTTCACATGGCTTTTTATCGTCATCGTATCGACAAATTGAAGCGCAGCATTTGAACGCTGTTTTACGAGAACTCATGGTACTGTCACCATCTGCAGTTATATGCCAAGTAGCCCCTCCACGTCGCCGCCTCAACACTGGGCCTTCCACTGAACGACTCAATACAGGAGAAAAAACCCATCGTTGATCAGAAGCTCTGAGTCTTCGCCTTGAAGAGTTGTAGTATGTGTGTTCACTCTGATCATTGGCGTTCATACATTGATTACCTTTCACAGTAATATTGCAGAGGCAGAGTGCAGGATCGTCCACGTGTAACATGTGATGCTGTACTTTGTCACTGAAGGTGAAGGATGTCAGCCTCATGTACATTCAAAAGTCATACGTGTACAAGGCTGTATCTTATTAATACTGTACGAAATCCTTGCCCTAAATATTTTACGCTGTACAGACACGGTAGTGAACAAGGTTCCTGCCGACAAAGTTCCGCCCGAGCGATCTTCCGAAATAGATCGGCTCTCAGAAACCACGCTACCTTTCGACTGACGTTATTAGTAAAGGTTGGACCCTGTGTACTGTGTAGGAGAAAGGTACAAATCTTTTTTACTTATGTATTATCGTCTTCATTACAATGTTACGTGTCAGCTTCGTTGTCCTACTCATCGAGCTCGAGTGTCTCGATCCAACCTTAGTGCACGTGAACGCCGCCGATGATCTATCTGCATCCCTGCCTAAAACCCTTAATGCCAACCCCGCTCCTTCAAGTTCCTGCAGCCTAGCCGCTAATGATGCCGCCGCCGACCGATTTTTTTCGAAACAGCGCACCGAGACCTAGCGGCACATCCGCGTCAAGATCCAGCGCCGAATCCCTTTCGTGCTCGTTGTCAACACCTCCTCTGCCCACGAGTTGCCACTACCTGGCACCTTCATATTCTTTCTACAGTGATTTCCACTGCATCCTGTATTTTTTCTCCTCCTCGCAGTTCCACCTTGTACATAATACCCTACTATATATCAGTGTCTACATACATGTTCCTGTTGTTGATAGTTGTAATTTGTATATTGCATCCTAATCTCACAGAGCAAAAGACACGAGAACTTAAGTCGATTCATAATTAAAATTTTAAGATATGTCAAGTGTGAAGGAGAGGCTACACTACACACCCAAGTTCTGTATGGGGGAGAGTAGGACACGAGGATGAGATTGAGGAAGCCAAAGCGGTGTATGGGAAAGCGCTACCCCAAGGAATGCACACGACCACAAGACTTGGAGCAGCGGCGGTTTCTGTTGCGTCACAACTAGCACCGTGCACGTGGGAGTTGAAACGTTGGAGTTTGGATATCGATATCGATATCGAGTATTAGTTTGGTAGCTCGGCGATGGGCGTGTAAGGGAGAGGCACAAACACGGTGGAACAGCGCAGAATAGGTATGCGTGAGGGCGATGAACTTCAACTTAAGAATTACGAGAAAATATACTTACCGAGCGGTGGTTGAGGCCTTGAGGTCTTTGCCACTGACGCTAATCAATGCGCTCAGGGACTTGTGTTTCTCACCCTATTGGAAACCGATCTACTTCGGAATGGTGACAGGGCACTAGTACACACTCCTGCTTAGTGTTATGATCGCTACGGCAATAAGTAATACTCACTAGAACTGGTGTGTCAAGCGGGAATGAAACAAATCAGTCCAATTCAACTCCATACCCTGGCTTACCTCAACCGCAGTAGCATTGTGAGGAACACACTTCCAGGGATCGTGTTCAAAGGAATGAAACATGACATGATAGATCACGAAAGCAATGTACCGTTTCTAGGTGCGCTGAGGCGTACGAGTCAGCAATATGGCAGGGAGGTATACTTACAGCACCAGTCAAAGTGATACACATATGCCGGCTACATGTACATACCGATGCACGGAGTTCAACATATTTGCTATACGTATGGTTGAACCTTCAATGACAGTTCTGAACCTTGAACCTGGAAGGAAAGGCCGTTGTCACACACTTCTATGAATTGGATTGCTTACCGGGACTCTGTGTCTCTGGCGCGCCGCGTCATCAAAAAGTAAAAAGGAGCGATTAACATTTTTCTTCCTTCTAATTGATCTGTCTACGAGAGCGGGTCCCTTCACATTATTAGCGTGTCACAATAAGATACTGGATTCTCACCTCTCCGCCAGTGGCTACACGCATGGAACATGTAATGACCCACATGATTAAGACTGTAAGTACTTACTCCTGGAAGACTTAAATACTCCGAGGTACGGTGTCACGCCGTGGCATTGGCACAGTCACTGTTAGCGATTAATACATAGGTTGCTCGGAGTCGGAGTCGCGGAGTCAGGGTTCGAATTCAATGAGCAGCTAGCTGGTTTGCTTAGTAATCACGCTTGTTCAAGCGGGGATGGTTTTGACCCTACCATCATTCAATTGCGGTGAACCCTTCTACAGATCTGCATCTCAAGGTCATACGATACTAGTATGACGACCGATTTGGACATTTTACCGATGGCGTCGGTTGCGCAAACACTAGCTCCTGAACTTGAACGAGCCTGAGCATCGTTGAAAGAGTAATTATTCCGTCATACTTCCTCATGCTTTCTACGGACAACTCAAACAAACCCAAGGTAACTTAAAACATGGACATTCTGTCGCCGCATAATTCAATCACTTAAAACATCCAGTGCGTAGCTTATATACCCGCCACTGAGCTCGCCACTCGCAGACGTTCCACTTGCAGTATGCCCCTGATCCCCAGTGACCCCACTTCGTGGTCATTCAATATGTATCGTGTTTCCAACTATTTTACAGGTTCGTAGAGAACAAAGTTTGATGATGTTTCTAGCTCTATTGTTGACTATGGTTTCGCAGTCGCATCATCTGTTGCTGTGGTCTATGACTGGGGTAAGCAAGATCTCTTATGGGAGGAGTTATTGATATCATTGTGGTATTCTCTAGTATTGACATTCGGTCATGAGGTAGGTTGTTCCATTGCCGAGCGGCCGTCATGATTTCACGAGCATGGTTCTATAGTATGAACTCATCTGGGTGAGCAGTTTCATATAAGAAGAACAGGGTGATATAGTTGATAATCCGGGTCAGAGGCGACGCCGTTCCCTCATGACTGTTCTATATATCATCGTACGTAGCTTATATGAATTCATCGCAGCGGGCAACTCATGTTGATTTCAAAATATTCTAGGTGCGCTGCATCGGATTGCTATACTCTGTGTAGGTTCGCAAGACTATCAAGTCAGCACTGAACTGATAAGCTATCTCTCACATTCAGCAGCAACGTGTTGTGTATGTCTCACGATACACTGCGTTCCTTTCTCCTGATTGATGGCATTCAGTAAACCTCCCGGGAGTATTGAAGACATCCATAGTGAGCATACTTTGCACCAATATTCACCAACTAATTACACTTCTATGTAGGGGTGAGTGAGATTCTTGGCCAGCTTGTTGGTTCAATATATTGACAAAAACAGTTGTGAGTTTCTCGAGGCATTCAGTCGTGCGAGACTCATCATTAAATGGGCTTTTTTAGGCAATGCTATGAACCTCGCTTTATCGTGGACGATTTATATCGTAAATCCCATGCTGAGTGGTGAGCTATTCAGCTGTGGTACCTCAGTGATGTTAGTTCGACTGACATAACATACAAGTCATCCTCATCACTCGGTTATATGCTATGTTTCGATCCAGAAAGATGCTCATCTTGCTCGTTGTAACCTTCTGCTCTGTCCTGGTTGCCTGCGGAGTGATTAGTACAATAGGGAGCACCTATACTCCAACGAGTAAGTTTTTTTCCTGAATGAAAGATCTAAGCGCACCAGACTCATGCCATGAATGACAGACGTGATCCTCCTCAATGGCACACATTGCATTTCTGAAGTCAACGAAGGCGAACAACGTCAAACGCTCGAGGGTTACGTAGTCGCGACTGCATGGCACGTACTCACGCTGTGTCTTGCACTCTGGATTTTTGCAAAACACTTTCGTGAACTGCAACCACCATTGACAGGACAGACCTTCATAGTGTTAATCAAGACCCAGGTATTCTATTTTGCAATGTGAGCTTTTTGATTTGAATGCGGTTCGTCTTTTTGCTGAAATTCCCTACGTGCTAGCTTTACTGCTGGTTGTTGCCTCAACATTGGTTTGATATCTCCAATGGTCTCAGTATGCCGATCCAGAGATGACATCTACATTTGAGCCCTCATCATTGTTG
This sequence comes from Suillus subalutaceus, assembly GCF_016647625.1. Taxonomy (NCBI): domain Eukaryota; kingdom Fungi; phylum Basidiomycota; class Agaricomycetes; order Boletales; family Suillaceae; genus Suillus; species Suillus subalutaceus. The sequence continues at coordinate 728,375 of NW_024540253.1, read as the reverse complement.
CTGTAGGACACATCTCGCGTGGGAGGCCAGATTTATTGGGGTTTTCTTGAACTCGCCACGCTCCTCCAGATGTTTGTGGTAGGACCGCGCCTCATCCTTAGCATTCGAAAATACCACGCTGACCTCCTGCCAATCTCTGAGGATGGAACATTTGAAATGCCTACAATCGCTTTCCAGGCATTACAAATGTCAACTGGCAGCGACGTGTAGGAAATATCTCCAAATGATTGGCACCTGTTGGATACCCTGTACACGATACTACGTAAATTTTACTTGTCGCTTTTTTGTCCTTCTTTATTGTCCGTTGGGGCTAAGCCCTATGGTGGACACTACTTACGCTATGTTACTAGCTACCTATGTATCTTGCCCGATGATGTCGTGACGTCTATGCTATGCAGTGGTTCAGGCTTGCGCGAGAGTGACGGTTAAGGCATTCTCCAGCCTGAGGTTCTCGGTATTATAGTGCATCAGTGAACCGGTGAAGCTTTGATAACTGAATTTGCGGGCATCGATGGCCATGTCTCTACTACCCGTGAGTTGCACCAGGCAAATTTACCCTGCAAATTTACCCTGCAAATTTACCGTGAATGACAGTGTCAATGTCATACCCTCGAAAACATAGTGTCAATTTGGGTGAATTTATGTCTACTGGACCCAGAACACCTGAAAAGCTTAAATATGATATACTGGACAATCCCGACAGCTCAGACGCTTGAAAGATTCGCATAGCTTATTGTGACTCTAGTATCTACATGGTTGAACATTCCCGTCCCAAAGGAATCAAAGTATAATTTTTCCGACTTCAGCTTGGATGCTGATTGGACTGCAGAAATCGGAGAGGCTGCAGATGTCAGCCGAGAACTAGAGGCCAGATTTGGCAGTCGTGCTGGTGGCCTGAAGATCGTGTAGCGAGGGCCAGAGCCAGAAGCTGTTGTGGATGTTCTCGAAACTTGGATCAAGAAATATCCCGGCGATATTCTCTTAGAGAAGTGGGTGTATGACACTCTCGAAGCTGCGCGAGGTCTCATTCTTGCAGCCGGCAACACTGTGAGTCAGTTTTATCTTATTTCTAATAAAATATTGACGTACTAGTATATAGTTGCCAGTCCTCGACGTGGAAGTAGATTCTACGAAGCACAAGCCAGTCAATGTCAATAATCATCAACCCGAGAAAAGAAAGAAGGTTCAGAAACTCGATACACTCGGACTATTGAAAGACTGATGTACATCTAATTCAGTCAGCGGCATCAAAAACGGCTCCTTCGGTCAAATGACGCGATATGCATGCAACCATCCTCAGTGATCAACAACCTGAGAAGCCAACGGTCGTTCCACTACCTGCCCGACCACCTATGAAAAGAGATATCGCAATGAACGACTCGGACGATGAGACCAGTGAGGGACGTGGCCTGATGATGGTGATGACGTGAGCCTCGATGGAGAAAAAAGTGACAGATTCGATGTTGGTGATCACATCAACTTATCATCAGGTTTCCTTTCTCAGACCAGCCTGTGCAGCTTGAGCCAACCGCTCCCGTGAGTCACGGACCTCCATTCGAGCTGACGGCTGGTGCTGTGACTTCATCGACGACACCAATGGATGACGAGCGGGAGATATGGGAGTCTGCAGAGTAGATTACAGTCAATTAGGTGAAATTCACCTGCAAATTAACGCAAATTAGCGTCTGGGAACCCCCGTCAGTAAATTTGCGTGAATTTCGTGTCATTCACACCTGCACGGTGCACCGGGTAGCAAAGAGGCGATGAATTATGTTCTTGCTTAGGTGAGCCGCATCTGCAAGTGGCTGATTCAACTCCGCTTGAATTTGCCGAGCTCGCCGAAGGGTACCCAGACTTTGTACCCAGATGTCTGCTTAGACTTATACCAAGACCGGCCAGAACTCCGACATTCACGTAAATTTGGCCCTCTCAGCTCTGTGAGGGCCATGCTAATTTGCCTGTCAACCAGACGCCATACGCTAATTCCCGGAACCCTAGTCTCTACAGATCAAGATTTTCACAGTATACATAGGTATACATGTTCTTATTTGGCAGGAGCAGAATTGTATCCTTCTGTAGTTTCCGCGGCTACCATATCAAGGAACCATCTGTTCACTGATGTGGTTGTTAGTGGGTTTCCTTCGATCCTGCCACCTCGCATCCTTCTCCTTTTGTTTGTCGTGGTACTCACGAAGAAGGTCTGTAACGGCAACTGGAACGAAGGCTGCGGCTGCTGAAATACCACTTGGCAACAGCCCGCGCTCAAGGCTTTGGATTTTGTGGTTCCGAGTCGTCTACAGTATTAAAGCACGAATAACCGGTGGCTATGCCAACTATTGTGTCCACCGTGTGGTGGACGCTCAGGCTGTTGGTCTGTCAGTATTTCAGTAAGTACTGTTCGAATGCTCTGTGTCACGCTGTGCTGCTCTATGATTTGCAATCGGCCAAGAATACCGTTTCAGTGGAGGACTTGCCTTCATAGGATTGGGAGATTTTCAGCAGGCAGGTTATATTGTCAGCGGGGCAGGGGAAACAGCAATTCTTGCGGCCCGTCAGTGAAGGCATCAACGCTACGGCAAAACATGTACATCTTCAGCCGGCGGCCTCAATAGTACTACTAAATACTGCAATCCGCAGCGTTGATGTCGATGACTCCCAATTCACGGCTTTCGTGGATAGCATTGGAGAAGACTGCTCCGGAAATCGACAGAATCTTGCACTCATAGCAGCGACCACAAGCTTCGATGATACCGTTGACTTCCTCTTCCCACCACGTATTCTCAAAGACGCTGGAACCTGTCTTGATCGTGCATTCCTTTCCCCTCTCAACGTCAATGTCGGTGAATTCCATGACAACATTCTAGGCAATTTGCTGGATGATTTTCATAAGTATCGCAGCTGATATCAATCACACATTCCACTCACGAAGCAACGTAGAACCTTATTTTAGTTCAGAAAACCTGAAAGAAGCTGAGCACACTCGCACCGGAACACACCCTCGGCTACCTTGTAATGTTACCCCCATCCTGGAGTGCGTGATCTCTCGGTAGAAATGGGATTGGTCAGAAACGCGTGTGCGCGCGTCGTCGCGTTGCATCATCATGATCGCTTGTATCGTCGCTGCAAATAGACAGTGTGTCTCTTCACGTTTTTCACTCTCACCAACGCTGTGTACAATTGACTGTGAGCGAAGGGATCAGTCCGGACTCCGGAGCCCGAGCACGGTTCGTGTTAGTGTGAAATCTTGCCATCCATTAAATGGAGTTGCATATGCAGGTTACAAAGGAAATTATCTTCAATTCACTATCCATGACGAACGGTTTGGACGGAATGCAAAGTTGATGCGGGGAATGCAGTGGCTTTTGAATGTCTTGAGTTGGACTTCGACGATGCGAAGATGCAGTGCGACGACGTGCACACTGTCCATTTTCAAAGATGAATGAAGGGTGCCCTTGTACCAATACTAATACTAGAGCCTCGTGCAAATGTGCATCAGGCCCTCGGCCTTCAGGACCCGGTTGCTTGTGAGCCTCAGGATCATAAAAATATATTCATAGTAACCAGACAGAGAAGTGGTCTGCCTAGTAGTAGTACAATGATCATGTAACCAATGTATCTGAAATTTCCACTGCTGCGAGGAGTTTACAACTGCAGCTGGCTCGTTGAACACAAAAAAGCGCTTCCAAAACAACATTGGAAAAGTCAGAACCGGTGTAGAAAATGAAATGGCGAGGGTTTGAGGGTGGAGGAGACAAAGATGGGGCGGCAAGACCACGGGTTCTGCACATGGCATTGGTCTGTTCCGTCTGGTGATTTGGACCGCGAGATGTCCGGACTGCGGCAGTGGAAGATGTCGATGAAATGGCAGGGATTTGAGAAGTCAGAATGAATGCGCTCTTGAGATAGCTGCCGGTCACTGGACCATAGTTGCTGCAAAAGAGACTAGTCAGTTTGATTCAGAGCTCCCAGCCCAAGTCTCCCCTCCCAGACTCATGCTGCGGCCCTCAGTGTAATTTCAATTTAACTCACAATTGGATAATTACTAATCTGCAGTAAATGGTCAGGGACTTGAATGTCAGCCAAGCAAGGTTTGTACCGACGACCGCGAGTCGTATTGGACCCTGAATTAGGTTGAAAATTTAAATGGAGAGTCAGGGCTGATTAGAGTTCACATAATGCATGGGGTTTAGTAAATAATATTAATTACGTTTTGCTAAATTTCAAGTTGTTGAACCATATCCATGCCGTGAGAACTGATATAATTGTTTTGGGTTGACCTACATACTGCCCGATACGCATGCCGGCAAGAACCTCTTGAACTGGCGCTCGCCAACGCCAATGCATGTGCGCCCTCCGCCGCACCAATCTCCACTCGTCCGTCACATAAAATTCCCTACAGGCTGGGTCCTGACCTCTGTCGCAGGTGAGTTAATGCACGTACATACCTTGTTCTTCTCAACATTTGGAAGCTGAAGTACTTCGAAATGGTAACAGGGTACCTACGACTTCACTCTGATAGGCCGATGGGCCGCGCGAAAGCTACTCCTGAACTTGAACAGTGTCGAGTTCTTCCGTAAATCGATCGCAATAACGAATTCTTGGTTGCTACAAATTTTAAACCAGCTTAAAACACTCATCACGGCTAGACCTCACCGCGGCATCGCGTATTTAATTTTCGCTGGATGCTCCCATGGCTAATGTGTTATATACCCACCAGTGACCACTGAGTTCGCCACTCGCAGACGAAGTTCCACTTGCAGTATGCCCTTGATTCCAACTGATCCCAGTTCATGGTCACTCGACATGTATCGTGTTTTCAGCTATTTTGTAGGTCCGTGGAGAACAATATTGACCTTGTTTTGCATTCGATTTTTGACCGTGGTTTCGCAGTCGCATCATCTGCTGCTGTGGTGTATGACTGGGGTGAGCAAGATCTCTTATGGAAGGAGTTATTGATGACATTATGTTGGTATTCTCCAGTACTGACATTCGGTCAAGAGGTAGGTTGATCCCATTGCCGAGCAGCCATCGTGATTTCACTAAAATGGTTTTTAGTATAAATTGATCTGGGTGAGCAGTTTTGTATAAGAAGAGCGGAGCGATATAGTTAGTAATTCGGGTCAGAGGCAACGTCGTTCTCTCATGACTGCTCTGTATATCATCGTACGCAGCTTCTGCTGTCAGCGCAGTGGGCAACTTGTGCTGATTTCAGAATATTCTAGGTGCGCTACTTTGGAATATTATACTCTGTGTGAGTTCGCAAGGCTACAAGTCGGTGTCGAGCTAATAAGCCATCTCTCACATCCAGCGGCAATATGTTGGGTATGTCTCACGATGCACGACATTCATTTCTTCTAACTGGTGGCGCGTAGTAAATCTCCCGGGAGTCTTCGCGACAGATATGGTGAGTGTTCTGCACCGATACCTACCAACTAATAACACTTCTACGTAGGGGTGAGTGAGACTCTCCACCAGCTTGTTGATTCAAAATGCTGACCGAAACAGTTGTGAGTTTCTTGACGCATTCAGTGCTGTGAGGCTCACTGTTGACTCGGCTTTTTCAGGCTATGCTATGAACCTCGTACTCTTGTGGTCGATTATGCCCATAAATGGCATATTGAATGGTGAGCTGCTCAGCTACGGTATCTCAGTTATATCAGATCGCCTGATATGACATGCAAGTCATCATGATCATTCGGTTACATGCCATGTATCAGCGATCCAGAAAGATGCTCATCTTTCTTGTTGTGGCCTTCGTCTCTGTCATGATTTTCTCTGCAGTACTTGCTGTAGCAGGAACCAACCTTCTTTCGATAAGTAAGTTAATCAAAGACACGAAGCGCATCAGGCTCATGCAACGAATACCAGAGGTGATACTCTACGGCACACAGTGCGTTTACGAAATCGATGCAAGCGAACAACTTCGGATGTTCGAGGCTTATACAGTCAATACTGCATGGGAGGCCCTCACACTGTGTCTTGCAATCTGGATTGTTGTAAAACACCTGCGTGAACTACGACCGCGATCGATAGGACGGACCATCATCGGTGATTGTTTTACGGTGTTACTCAAAACTCATGTCCTCTACTTTGTATTGTGAGCCTTTAATTTGAATGTAGTTATCTTTTTCCGCTGAATTTCCACACACGCTAGCTTTGCTACTAGTTCTAGCCTCAACATTGGCTTAATGTCTCCACATTTCTCGGTATGACAATCTATGGCCAACATCTACATTCGAGGATTTATCATTATTCCTATAGGCCTCATCTTCCGTGGGAGCTCAGATTTATCGTGGTATTCTTGAATTTGCGACACTCTTACAGATGTTTGTGCTAGGACCACGCCTGATCCTTAGCCTTCGCGAATATCATGCTAATCTCATGCCCGACTTTGAGGAAGGAACAACTAGCATACATCCAATAGTTTTCCTGGAATACATAACAGAGTCAACTGACAGTGGTGTGTAGCACGAGATATCTCCAGTTGTTTAACACTGTCGGGTACGCTGTACATACTATAGAACATGTACAATATGTTGGTCGCGGTACTTCTGAAGAAGACTCTGAGTCTCTATAATATTGCCATTCTGGAACCAGCTCCGAACTTGCTAAGTATTTTATGATCATTTGGGTCTTCAGCGCTTCAGCTCGTTATACTGGAAGGATCAGAGTACCGCTAGCAGCTTCATGGTGTCACGGGTGAGCCTGGCATGTTAGGGTCCGGATTTGTTGTGTATCGCGATGATGCGAATTATACATGAGTGCTAGGTCACATCTGGAGTGATTAATTTGGTCTGCACTTGGCACCTAAGGGTGGGCAGCGCTCTCTGGGTTGTTGCTAGATGAGGTCCAGGGTAGATAAACCCTGCCAATTCATTGTTCGTATCCACATCATGATGTTCCAGAAACTCCTACGCATCACACGGAGTATAGGTGTTGAATTATTGCCCGGGGTATGTATAGGTTCAAAGCAAATCTTTCATACCAGTGCGGTAGCCAAATATTAGGGGACTTCCAAAATGGGAGACGCGTTGTCAACTGTACAGTTCATCAGCCACAGACCCGGCAACTGCCAGCAAACTTGGGCCGTACTGTTCACAACGTCAAGCTCGCATCCGATACCGTCCTCAAGATCCTTCAAAATGAGGTGAGCAGGCTGCCGAAACAACATTATAAAAGCATCGAACTCACCAGAATTTTGTACCCATAGTCACCGTAAGGTTGGTCTTCTGCCATGGAGAAACGGGCAGGCTCGAGAGACTCATACTTTCTGATCTGTTCAGTACGAAGCCCCCCGCCATGGCTCGCTCGGTTTCCTCCCCCGTAAACGTGCCGCACGCCACCGCGGCAAGGTCAAGTCCTTCCCCAAGGTGCGCGAGTAAGAGAATGTTCGTCAGAACTCGTCTTACAGCGCATTTATTTTAGGATGACCCCAAGAAACCCGTTCATTTGACCGCCATGATGGGCTACAAGGCTGGTATGACCCATGTTGTCCGTGACCTTGACCGTCCTGGTTCCAGTGCGTATTCTACTCCATTACTAGAGATCTTGGATCTGAAGAGAGTGCAGAGATGCACAAACGCGAGGTCGTAGAGGCAGTTACAATCATAGAAACTCCTCCTATGATCGTTGTTGGTGTCGTTGGTTATGTCGAGACTCCCCGTGGCCTCCGCACTCTCACCACTGTCTGGGCATCCCATCTATCAGACGAGGTCAAACGTCGCTTCTACAAGAACTGGTACCGCTCGAAGAAGAAGGCTTTCACCCGCTACGCCAAGAAGCACGCAGAGGACGGCGGCAAGTCCACCGCTCGTGAACTCGAGCGCATCCGCAAATACTGCACTGTCGTCCGTGTCCTTGCCCACACCCAGATTCGCAAGACCGGTCTCAGCCAGAAGAAGGCACACCTTATGGAGATCCAGCTTAATGGTGGCTCTGTCGCAGACAAGGTCGAGTTCGCACAAGGCCTGTTTGAGAAGCCTGTGGAGGTTTCCAGTCTTTTCGAGCAGGATGAGGTGATCGATGTCATTGCCGTCACGAAGGGTCATGGTTTCGAGGGTGTTACTCACCGTTGGGGTACCAAGAAGCTTCCTCGCAAGACTCACAAAGGTCTCCGTAAGGTCGCTTGTATTGGTGCATGGCATCCTTCGAAAGTCATGTTCTCTGTCGCACGTGCCGGTCAAAGTAAGTCGCATTGCTTTATTTTTCTGGTGTCGCAGTATTAAGCAATCATGCAGACGGTTACCACCACCGCACGGAGCTCAACAAGAAGATTTACCGTATCGGTTCTGGCGCTGATGAGGCTAATGCTTCTACGGAGTCTGACATCACGAACAAGACGATCACGCCTATGGGCGGCTTCCCCCACTACGGTATTGTGAAGAACGACTTCCTGATGCTCAAGGGCTCGATCCCTGGTACCAAGAAGCGTGTCGTCACTCTCCGTAAGTCACTCATGGTCCACACCTCGCGTCGGGACCTCGAGAAGGTGCAGCTCAAGTTCATCGATACATCATCGAAGTTCGGCGTAAGTACAGTGTGCTACCTTTTCAAGGAATCATCTCACGTTTTGAATCCAGCATGGCTCGTTCCAAACATTCGAGGAAAAGGCCGCGTTCCTGGGAACGCTCAAGGCCAGGGATTGATTGCATTTTTGACGCACTACTTAGGCATTATGTTTTTTTACATCTTTTCACGACTACCCATGCTATGCTCTAGTACCGCCAAATCAATGTGTCTGCATGCATGACGATGAGTTCTGGAGTGCATCGACGTTGTCCGGAAGATCTGAGAGAATGAGGTCACTCCTAGGCAGAGAAAGTTGTCTCGGAGTTCATTGTTACGTTCCATCATCGTCGTAATGTAATCATTTTATTTACAGGCAAAATAAATTCGCCTTCAAGCTGATTCGTTCTACACACCATGATTCGCACGACTACTCCTCCTGGATCTGCTCATGCACATCGCGGTGCTTGATGTCTGGAACGTTCGTGTCCACCATCAGCGCCACCAAGTTGAGAATCAGGTTGGCGCTTTTTTGGAGGATCGTAAACGTGGTGAAGCAGAAGTTTTTGAATCGCGCCTAGTGCGTTGACTGGACGCTGCCCACCTCGTGGACCATTTCTTTGGACATTTGACGGAGGAAATGGCTTGGGGCCCCTACCAAGGATATACCCAAAATCGACTGCATCAGTAGTACAGAAAGTACAGGGAAACACAAGGAAAGTGACGCCTGCCATTCTGCTAATTACCGTTCTGCGGCCATTTTGCAACTTGCACATGTTCGACAGTATGTATTATTTATCCTTGCGTTGACACAATCTTGATTTTTATAGCACCGCTGGAGCTGTCATTCTGCGCATCTCTCATGGTTACGAGGTGAAGAGAACAACGATCCCTTCGTTGACATTGCAGACCGCGCTCTGGACCAGGTGTCGCGTGCCACCGCTCCTGGTGCCTTCATGGCTGATGTTGTGCCATTCTGTAAGCCATAGCATTCAGACGTTCACTTCTAATAACCTCACCATTTTAGTGGACAAGGTCCCCGAATGGTTCCTTAAAACTGACTTCGGATGAAAGGATGAGGTTGGGGATTAGAAGATGAAGGGGTAGAGATGGGGTCGTGGCAGAGTTCAGGAGCACCAGACCAAAGTTTCCCATCCTACATGCTCAAACGAGCGACAACGGAGATTAACAAAAATTCAATGGCACTGGAAAGTTCTGACATTAACAAAGCCTGCAGCTCCACAGTTTAATGTTTGAGATATTAACTTCGTGATGCTAATATGATAGTACAGTAGCCAGAGGTAGCCACCATGCGCAAAGCCTGAGGTGTCAGTCAATGAATAGAGAGCCAAAATACTTTGGTGTGCTGGGCAGGAGGTGCCTGACAGGCAGATTATCAGGTGGACCCCAAGCATCTTTAATGCCAGAGCACGCATTGTCAACAACACAGGACAAGAAAACATGTACAATTACATCGCGATGTGACACCACATTTGATCCCGCACTGTGATGCAAAGTTCAAACTATGACAGACCTAGATGTCAGATGTGAAAATCGCCACCCACAGTAAGTACTTTCCTCAGCCTCGTATTTCGTCTTCACATGCTTAATAGTTCGCATCCTGCTCAATGAGCGCGACGGCTTTCAAAGAGCGAGGCTTAATGGAACACTTGAAGGGTTTTGGGTGGCTACAAGGTTATCTATCAGATCAGCGCCGGGCGTGATCAGATAGTATGTAACATACCTGATCGTGCCTGATAATGGATCAACCTCAGGGATGATTTCAATACCGTTCTCGACAGCCTTCGAGATATCGAACACGGCCAGTGACATCGCGATAGATAACCAGACGGAGGCTTCAGCGAGGTGGATACCTGTAAACGAAAAGCAACTGAACGTCAGAATACAGTTTCGGAGTTTAGCATGAGTTGGGGATACCTGGACAAATACTGCAGAGCAGAAAGTTAGCATGGCACAAGGACCTACTACAAACTTACCGTCTTCCAAAGCCGAAGCAGATCGTGCGGGGCTCTGTCTCGGGCTTCTTTCCGTCATTGGCCAAAAAGCGTTCAGGGTTGAATTGCGAAGGGTTGGCATATCTCTCGGGGTCATTGAGCATGAACCTGGCATTATATTCTGAAGTTCAAACATTGAATATGAAGAGAAGAGGTTACCAACCAGATGTTAGGTATGACCATGGAACCTTTTGGGATGTAGTACCCGTCATGGATGTCGTCCTCAGAGGCACAGTGGGGAAAACCTGACATTGAGATACCGTTCGACGACTTAATAATGCGTTAAACGAGATACACGGACCGGTAGGGATAACAGTATGCCATCGTAGGGCTTCCTTGGCAAGTGCTTCAATATAGGGAAGAGAGCCTTGGTCGGCGAAGGAGGGAAGACGATCAGGACCGACAACAGCATCTATTTCAGCCTGAGCCTTCTTCTGCACATCAGGGAATAGTGTCATGGCTAGGAAGAACGAGTTGATAGCAGAAACAGTCTGAGGAAAGAAGTGTAGTGCTCTCAGAAGATGATTATTAGAAATATGGAGGGAGGGACTAACCGTGTCGGAACCGCCGGCATATAGAGTTGCAGCAGACCATTTGACAACGTGCTCGTCTTCCGCTGACAAAGGACTGCCTCCCAACAGATTCGAGGTGAAAGACTCCGGGGCAATGCCAGCAGCCTAGGAAAGTCAAACTTCAACGCATACTCGCAAAACTACAGATGATAGTCACCATCTGATCCACGACAAACTTGTACGGTGCAGAAACCATCTCTTCGAGGGTGTCGTGCCATTCGCGAGCCAGGCGCTTGAAGCCAGCACCAGGGAACCATTCGGGGACCTTGACCACTAAAATGGTGAGGTTATTAGAAGTGAACGTCTGAATGCTATGGCTTACAGAATGGCACAACATCAGCCATGAAGGCACCAGGAGCGGTGGCACGCGACCCCTGGTCTAGAGCGCGGTCTGCAATGTCAACGAAGGGATCGTCGTTCTCTTTCACCTCATAACCATGAGAGATGCGCAGAATGACAGCTCCAGTGGTGCTATAAAAATCAAGATTATGTCAACGCAAGGATAGATAATACATACTGTCGAACATGTGCCAGTAGTTGATCGGGTTTCGTGAACACACGCTTGAGGAATCGGCGAGTCTCCACCTCCTCGACCTGGTTGTATATGCCCGCAGCAGCGCGGGTGCCAATGACGCTGTGAAAGTTTTTGCGGTGCCGGCGTAAATGATCGCCGTAAGGGAGGAGACTCGTAACGTTTTCCCAGCCAATAAGTTTGCCAGCAACAGGAAAAATAGGACGGTTAGAGTACATAGCGCTCTTGTTGTCCAGCATGTCCATCGCAGTCTCGACAGAGTTCAGCACCACGATGTGTTGACCCAGAACCTCGATATGCGACATATGACCTGCAGATAAGACCCTGAAATGCAAGATTGTGACAAACGAGAGACACTCACCATACTTCTTGCCCCATTCCGTGAAGGTGAGCCAGGGCTTGATGTGGGGCATGTCCAGGACGTTCCCGATGAGAGGCCACCCCGGAGGACCAGGGGGATATGCAGGGTTCTTCAACTTGTTAAATACCTGCTTAAGCAGATACACTCCAACACAAGCAAGGCATAGGTCGAGCCCAGTGACGTTGGTGAGAGTCAACATGGTCTAGTACTAGGAGAGGACGATTGGTGGGATTTGAAGGATCAGATAAGCCTATCTGCGGACCACGTTTTATTTATGATCAAACTCAGGTTTCTTGCGCCCGTCACGAGGCCTCATTAATTTCACTGGAATTTAGAAGATCATCAATCTCAGTGGAAACCCACAAGTGACAGATTGGGCCTCGGCCCCCGAAGGAAGTTAATAGTAAGTACCATTTCGTACCATTTCCGAGTCACCTGTTATCCTGGACCTGACTCGCTGCTAAGGGCCAAGCTTCGGTCCTAAGTGGCAGCATGGAATTGGCTTTGTACATGGCAAGTGGCAAAATGGCCGCAGAACGGTAATTAGCAGAATGGCAGAAGCTTCGCAGTGGGCATCGACAATGGAAAAAGTGATCTGCGAGCCGATATTAAAATTAAATCCTGCTGATCATGATTCCAGTTACCATCCGATGCTAGTAGAAGATTGTCCAAATGCCAGTCGCCTATGCCTAGCAGGTAAGGACCGAGTACGACGTTTGACTTCGTCATCTGCGTGGTTAAACTGCCGTATTACAAATGCTTTTACTCTCAAGTCCACGGTCCCTGGTCCGAGGAGCTCCAAAGTATCATCTGTGTCGACCTCTGTCTATATCGACATTAGTTCCACCACTGCCTGCTTCACTTCTGAAGGATTGCGCCAAGTGACAGACTTGAGGAACTTGGTAAGCCCACGCTTGTCCCGTGCTAGGTAAAAGCGGAACTTCTAGATGAAGCCTTTCTCCTCGGAATGAGAGGCTGGAAGGTGCGTAATCGAGTATTTGCTACAAACAACATGTGAGGAAGGTATCAATGCATAACAGTTAGGCTTTGCGCACATTAAGTTCATCTCTGAGCTCGGCATCAGGTTTGAGTTCTGTCGTACGGACTACTTCGATGACTCTGCACTAGCTGGCAATGCTTGTCCTCTACAGGGTTTTCGTGTGCACTCTCGGGGTCGAGAATGCCCCAGAGATATGGATCTGTAGCAAAACAACTGGGAAGTACAGGTGCGAATGGTATCGTCGCCTAGTTCTAGGCCTCCTACAGAGAGTTAAACTTCAAGGCAGCGTACATTCAAAAACGCGGCACTGACAGATTCTCTAAATACCACGGGGAAGTCGAAACGTGGAAGGTCAACATAGATTCTCTGACTTCTCTGTCTCGCGCTTTCAGCCGTCCTCTTTCAGTGTGTGCATTCGCACTTGATTGTAGAAGACTTACATCATATGTCTCCTCCATCTTTCCGAAAACCATATTGTGTAGCCAATCTGACTTTATTTCTTCACGAGCTGAAGAGGCGGTAAGAAATGAGCGACCGTACCCGAGAGCTATGGTACAGCCTACCTTCTCTAAACCATTTCATCCCTGCTGCCAAGTTTACTTTGTGTCTTGGTCTGTATGGAGCCATCTGCTTCTTGACCGCCCAGAGCAACAAGCGATGTTTTCCCGGGCGCAGAGTCCTGACGCGGTGACTGTATATACTATAAGTAGCCTTGCAATGCATTGTAAATACACCTGACGAACCATTTTTTTCCAAACATCCTAAACGTTGAGCCACCGACGGGAACTGCTATGCGTGGAGCCCCGATATCCCATACAGTAAACGTAATTTGTGAACTCAGTGGAAGGTCACATACCGAATGGGAAGCGTTATCCATTCGTTCGCATCTGTGTAGATAGTTGGAGTCGATGGTGGTGGTATAAGGTGCAGTGTATGTGTAGTTGTTCTTGAGACTTACATGTCACGAGATTCGATCGATCGATCAGGCCTTGGAATCAAATAGGGCAAATCGACACTGCCTCCAACTTGAACGTCCACACTGAGTCATTGAGGTATGTAACAACTGTTCGCCTCACAATTCTTAGTTGCTGAACACTGAAGCGCTGACTATTTACTAGGCAGTTCATTTAACAAGACCTGACTTAGTTGCTCGTCTTGCGCAATCATGCAAAGCGTTCACAGATCCATGCTTAGACACCCATTCTCCCCGTTCATGCCTCTGCTTCCGGGAGGTCTACGTTCCGCAGTGATTGGAGACTTATTCAGATCCTTGGTACTGTCCGCAAGGACTACAGAATTCTACATATCAGTGTCGCACTCTGAAACTCTAATCTCGTTCTGCTCAACAATAACCCAGGGTCTCAAGACACTTAGACGCACTAGGGTTTGCATGCCACATCCTGGAGAATGAGAGTCTTCTGACAAATATGCTAAATATGCTCGCTGTGTTCGGGTATACCATCCCCAGAATCTGAGCATCGCACACGAAATACTATCAAGAAATGTATCGACGAGTCTCTGCCGTGCGCCGGAAACACTTGTTTCCCAGACTGTATCACCTTGTCTGGCATACTCTCCATTCTCATTCCCTGGAGTCTTGGTCGCTCCCTCTTTCGTTGCGGTCCCTCAGTATTGTCTTAATTACTGACCTTAGCCCAGATAATTCTATTTTACATCAGGTAGCGCATGATGCTCCCGAGCTCAAAACAATTGATATCACGGCTACAGACTCGAATGAGCTTGTAATATTCGACTCCCTCCAGTCCGTCATACTCAAAGGATCGCGTGATCTCTGTGATCTTGCCAACATCAGCCATTGCCCCTCCTTCGCTTCAGAGACAGGCCTCAGAGTTACATTTCATCGACACTTGGCGAAGGTAACGGTGTGGGAGCAGTCGAGTTTACGGCGTTTCCCGCCCTTGAGACGTTGTGCGTTCTTGGGCACCCCATGCCAGCGGCTTCATTTGTTGCGCATCTTGGCAGCACATGCCTACGTTAAGTTGAAGTGCATTTCCTCGGACATTGCTCTCAAACACTTTCGAACTGCCGGGCATTCCTTGCGGCACTGCTGGGGAAGCATGGACACTCGACACAATCGCTTGATATCATCATCGATGGAGAGGGTAGCGCTGTTCCCTGGAAAATGAAAGCGAGTTCAATCAGTTCCCGGAGGAATTTTCAAGTGCATTGCGGCTCCGTGTGCATAGAAGCCTCGAAAGTCAAGGTCACCGGCCATTTTCTATGTCGTGGTTCTCGGAATCGCCACAATCAACGTAGGAATCGCTATTTCTGGTGGTCGCAGTATTTGACGACAGTGGTTGAATTTATTAATCACACTTGGGCTCAGAAGAAAACGTCCCAGACCCCGTTTATCGATGAAGTATTGTATGACTCATTCTTAGATACTTAGACTGCGCACATTTCTCGCTGACTCTGGTGATCTTTCGGCGTGGGCGTCCTCCTTTCATTTCGTGCGTTTTGCCATCATGCAAATTTGAAGTGTCGGCATGTTTAGAGAACGGGTGACAAATGACTCGAGCATTCTCAAAACTATGCATTCGGTAAGATAAAATAGATGGAATGAAGCGTCGTTTAGTGCAATCATGAAGCATGTTTAAAGTCATGCAAACTCCAGAGTGAAGTAGTCAACTAAGTATTTTCAGCCCAAAGTCAAGATGGCAAGTTGAAGACCTGAAATTTTTGAGTTACTGTTTTTGGCATTTGCAATTTCTGAATCCAGCGCGTCAGGACTCAGTTAGTACTGTTACCAGGTTTCCACCTGGTTCTTCCAGCATCTTCAATCAGTGCCAGTCGCGGTATGTACACGACACGTATTACGGAGTAATGCTCATCATTACCACAGGATGACTGCACTGGATATTCATGCTTGCAGGCTCCACGTCGAGCATCAGATTGTCGCCTGCATCATCGCAAGTATCATGTTGGCTTCGTCAAGTTCAACAACCTTTTGCCCTGCAACAGGCAACGTCTCGCACTTTCCAGTTCCATCGTCGTATTCATGCTGCTCACATGATGAAAGGGAGAGCTCAAGGAGAGGTGAGCTGCGCTTTGAGCGAGCGCAAGGCAGACGACGCTCTGGTCAGGAATGCAGCATTGGCAGATCATTCGGACACAACTATACAACAGACACGCGTTTTAAAATTATCTGGACAGGATGGTTTGATGCCCCGCGCTCTGCTGCCCACAGACGAGTCTCGAGATGTCGAAGCCATCCACATTCACGCTGGCATCCGTTCAACTCACGGTCAACAAAACCCATATCGTCATCACCCCAATCCTCACTACACTGGTCATCAGAATCCAATAGATTCACTCGAAGAGACACCACCAGACCGACTGAAGACACGGCAAGAATTGTTGGACAGCTTATTGAAAGCTACCTCAGTGACAGATGGGTGGGAGGCATACCGCACCTTGACAGTCATGTTCCCCCATCATATACATCACCTCTCCAGAGTTCCAAAGATACCTCAGCGTCACCTCCATCATCTTGCTCGCCTTCTTGCCTCCACAAAACCTCGAACACGAACCCTTTTCTTACGACTTTCTGCTGTTTTGACGATGCTACATCGGTCTGGGTGTCGCATCTACCTTTGGGAGTGGAATGCCTTACTAGACTGTGCAGGAAAGCGATGGCGGAAATGCAGCCTCGAAGACTACAAGGCAGCTGTGGAAGTCTTCAATAAAATGACCACACCATGGCCCTCTGAGAACCCAGGCGACAACGAGAATCTGGCCGCAGAGCCCGATTTGGGTCATGTGCAGCCCGATATCATTACATACACAACCCTCCTCTATATCGCTGGCCGCTCGCTTGACCCCAGCGCCATCCGTCACGCGTCTAATCTACTCAGAGCCTCAGGGCTACCACCGAACCGCATCACCCATCTATCATTGCTATACTATTATACGCGCACAAAGCAATTGTCCGGTGTTCGATCCACTTTGCAGAAGATGAGAGAGCAAGGCTTTGAGCCTGGTCTGGATGGGATCAATGCATGTATATGGGCCTATGCCCGCAATGGGCACATCGATGTCGCTTCAACGATTTACCGCGTACTGCGGCACAATATGCAACCGGAGCTCGATGTAGGCGAATACGACATCGAGGCAGCTGTCAATTACCTGCTAGATGTGGAGGGCATCGCCATACGGGGCGATATAATACCCGACGAGATCACGTATACCTCCTTGATCCAAGCCTTTGCCTATCACGGACAGATTATGAAGGCGCTCCACGTCTTCGTGGACATGCTCTCTACGCCTAATAGGGAACCGAAGGCTCCTATCAATCAGCAGACAGGTGAACCTTCTCTCTATCAGCCAACACTTGCCGCTTTCCGGGGAATATTCCTCGGCTTCGCACGGCATGCGCAGAAACCGCTTCCCCTGCGGTCCACTCCCGGATCTTTATCCGAGCGGCTCCGTCCTATCCAGAAAAATGATTGGAATCTCGAGAATCTCCATCAGGTGTTCAAGGCTTTTATGAACTTGCCTGCAGATGTCATGCCGAATGAGAGGCTGATCTTCTGGATCTTGGTATCTTTCAGCAAAGCCAGCGGTAATGACGCGGGAAAGCTGCGGAAAGTGTTTTTACAACTTGAACAGCGCTTTGGTGGCGGATGGGGCGGTCGATTGGAAAGGCTGCGGAAAGACATATTTGGCGACAACGGGAGCGGCGGGCAGTAGTTGTCGATCTATTCACGTACGGGCACATACACATCTAACCCTAATATCTGTACAAGCTGCGACAATTTGATGTTGATACATTGCAATGCTCGAGGCGATTTGAATCATGAAATTTAATCATGAAATGTCGTCATCACCGTTCTCCTTCCTCCACTGGACGAACTCCTCCCAGCCAACTTCGCACTTCCTGCTCTGGTATCGTCGAAGTTTCACGGTCCTGAGCGTCTCTTCCGTGATGGCGCCGTTCCATCCTGCCTTACGCATAGCACTTTCCACGGCCTCAACCTTATCCCAACCTTGATCAGGTATGACATCTGGGAGATACGTCGCGGTCAGAGTATCTCTGGAGTTGAATCGCGGTAGATATGCTGACGAAGACAGAGGAGAAGGTGCGCTCGAAGATGGTGGGTATACTGATGGATTCGGGAAACTAATGTAGATCCCGTGTGTGCCAACGGTCCAATCTAGGTATGACGACGCGTCTTCGAAATCCGTCAAAAGGGATATTCTAGGCGCAACGACTGAATGCATCAACATACATATGAAAGGTGTGATACACTTACCCACATTCGAGAGACGGCAACTCTCGACGTTCTATTTTCCGGAAACGAGAGTCTTTGAATGCACTGATCAATGCGTATTCTGCGAGACCCTCCCTGAGGGGCATGGCATCGAAGTTGCCGATGCAACCCCTTAGTCTGGGTGGTCTGCCTGCGCGAGATGATCTGGTATTCCACGTCACAAATAATGGACTAGAAAATCACAACTATAGCACACATTTAGATCGAAGCGTACGGTTCACTTACTATTTCTCGTCAACGAAATTAGGTGAGATAGGCTCGCTAGATGTTAGCGCGCAGTACAATGCATCGAAAGCACGAAAACAGTGCTCTGGCGTGCACACATTGTACACCTTGTCTGCTTGATCTCCTTCCATTGGCTTGGAGGGAAGGAGGGATGTGGTGGTCGAGGCCTGAGGAACGAAACGGACTCATAGCTCGGCGCTCAGCTCTAGCCTCTTCCAGCATTGATGATCCTAACTGCCTTTTTTGGTGTTCTCCCTCGTCAGTCTGCTGACACAAATACCGCCTAGCACAAACCTAGCAAGGGATTAGAAGATCCAAGATTGCTGAATGAGGTGACTATAGACACATGCACAAATTGTATCTACTTAAGGTAGTATATGGTATGAGGAGATAAGGAAGTGAATAATAGTATTGCAAACAGTGGTCCCGAGGCTCGGTGGTATGAGAGAACCTGTAGGAATCATAGAAAGTGGCATAAAGAACATAGCATCCTGTAAACGAAAGAAAACGAGAGAGCTTGAATATCAGGTGAATGAGATTGATGTGACGGGAGAACATGTTGGACGATGTGAGAATGTATGCCGGACCGGTAAGATGCAGATGAGTAGAAAGACAGCAGATAGCTGAGAAGTCTTGATACCTGGCAGGGACAAGATCACGAAGCACAACAGCTCCAACCTCCTGAAGTGGAACGAGCCTTCTCCCGTGCCTCTTCTTCTTCGGCCTGAGCGGCCCAGGTAGGCGTGCTGATAGTCGATAGGAAGACACTATCACGTTTCCTGAGCTCATTTTCGCGCTCAATGATATCCTTCCGCTCGATGATTGCACTAATCAATGATTCGAAGAGGTTCTCGATGCCTATAGACAAATAGGTGAATGAGAGAATCAAGGTGGGGATCGAGCACACGCACCGAAGTCATCTTTAGCCGAAACTTCGAAAAGTTCCATCCCCTTGTGAAGTCCCCATTCCTGATCATCGACATCAAGGTCTTCCTCATCTTCATTTATGCTATTGCTGCTGCTATCCGCGGCATCATACCCTCCTGCATTCCGCCCAAAGTGTGAGCCAAAACGAGATTGTAGTGAACGAGAAGCCTCTGTTTTTGACCTGTTCAAGGCCAAACCTGTCGTCTTTATTCTCGGAAGGCCAGGTCCAGTATTACATCGCTTGAGCACAGATGAATGCGATGACTGGCTAACAGCGGGATCCAAGTAGGACGCGCTGTGTGGCGGAGAAGACTTCATCGGGGGGTTGTTTAGAGGAACTGATCTGATACTAGTAAAAGATGTGAATCTGGGGCGAATGTAAGATAGTGTTGACGATGGTGGGGGAGGAGGGGGAGGAGGGGTCGGGGGGCGCGGCGGAGGAAACCAAGTATGCAGCGATAGGCGGGCTAGATCAGATGTGACCTGTCTGTGATGATGTAGGTCGGCTTTTGAACCAACGATATAAATGATGAGCTCTGGCGGACAATTTTTCTTCAACTCTGTAATGGCGTCAGGAAAGAATTGCCAAAGTGAAACGTAGTGCTACGCACCAGCTAACCATCCTCGAATGTCCTCAAACGTAGCAGCATTCGTGATATCATACAAGAGAAGTGCAGCATTTGCTCCGCGATAATACATGGGGGCCTGATTACGCTGGTAAATCACTTGAAGGTTCATAAGTAAAATTGAGTTCATACCATGCTTCGAAATCGTTCCTGTCCGGCAGTGTCCCATAGTTGTAGCCGAACCTTCAAACCATCGACATGAACTTTCTTAGTTACGAAGAAAGCCCCGGTCGTGGACGTCATGTTCCTGGGATCGAACTTGTTCTGAGTGTAGCGATGGAGTAGGCTGGTCTTGCCCACGCCTTGTTAATTGAGAGCATGTCAGTGAATCAAGTTCTTAATATTCTATTGGTATCCGAACAACGAACCTGTATTGCCCATGACCACAATTTTGGCATCTATCCCATGTTCAACATACCTGGACTTTGAGTACGGGTCCATGCGTGGATACTCCGCCATGCAGAACGACGTTGAAGGTGAATGAGGAGTGCCACGAAGGGCGGGAGGGAGGGAGAGAAAAGAGAGGGAAAATGACTAGCAACAGAAGCAAGGAAGACAATGAAATGAATCAACTCAAAAAGACTGCAGACGCGATACAGAAACCACGTGCCGAAATCACGCCGAACCTGCCACCAGTGCTACGAGCGCCAACAAGAACTCTTTCATATAATAATCCGGCTATATGACTCGGAAAGCGATGAACTAACACTGCCAGACGCGCTACATTCTCTTTAGCAGGCACTGAACTTTGAAGTGCTTAGCACTCAGCGCTGCAGCGCTTTGAGTCTTTGACAATGACACGTTTATCACAGCACAGAACGTAAACAAGACATAAGCGGCATGTCCTTATTTTTGTCGGGGAATGCAGGGAACCGGAACATGTGTCATGATAACGCGTAATCTACTCCTGGTTTACCGGTGGGAACTCAAACGTCACATCCTTGCCCGTCAAGCGGCGGTATACTGAAGAGAACGAATCAAGCTTATACTCAAGAGATGTCGCATCTTTAGGGTCAAGAATGCTGCAATATCATTCAGCATCACGTCAATCCATCATAGAGCACGCCACCTACACTTTCAAAAGTTTTGATCCGTCAACAGATACGCGAGTCCTCTTGCCAACAATCTCCGTCGGGAAGACAAGGTCCTCGAGGATCTTCTCGTGTACGTTGGTGAGTGTACGAGAGCGGGGTCTCTTTTGCTTCACCCGCGAGTTACGGGTAGGCTTGCTCAACATCCGGCGCTGAGCGACGAAAACGACGTGGCGGTCAGAGAATTTCTTCTCCAGCTCACGGGTGAGTCTGCGAGATGGAAGACCAATTACAATGTCACTCTTCCCACTGAGATAACCGTCCTCACCTCTGCTGCACCTTGTGGAATGCCTTCAGTTGGGGAATGGGAACGAATATGACGATAGCCTTCTTTCCACCTCGTACATCAACTTCACGGGCGGCAGAAATTTGTAGAGCGCGCAGCTCAGTCTTGAGTTCAGGGACATTGTTCTCGAGGTCGATTAGGGCCTGAGCGACGGAAACCTCGGTTTCATCAGGGGAGGTAGTGGGTGCATTTGCGGTACGGAGGATCTTGTGGTTGACAGACATGGCTAGAATAGAGGCCCTGTAGTAGATGATCCTACGGTCAGCATCCACTCCTCATAACTTGCATCCACCCAATCAAAGTGATTCGACCGCGATTTTTGCTCCGCAGCTCGATGTGCACATCCATCCTGCACCGTTGAACACCACAACAAGCAGCAATTCGTACTCACCGAGCTTGACGCCTTCGTCGATGTCTTTTTTTTTGCGATGGGTCTTACCTTACGGTGTCTAGCTATCGCGCCAAACAGTGACCAACACATTCATGTGCACGTGCTTCTAAAGTTGGAAATACCCCTGTTCAATTACCCGAATATGAGCTTGTGTCTAGCTGTCTCGTGTCCGCTTGAATTCATCTACCCAATTCTGCTCTACCTCTCCCTTTGGAACAACAACAAACGTCAAACACCCGTCTTTCAACTCCAACCCATCATCAGGCTCCCCTTCTTTCGCCTTCGCGGCATTGCACACGTCCCTCAATGACATCTTTTTGCCAACTTTGAGTAGCCGCTTCCTTCTTGTTATCGCGTAAACCACGAGGGTGTTCGCAACGTACTGCCCAGCTTTATCCCAGTTGGGTGCAGGTGCCTGCGGCGGAAACATTTGAACAATATGAGTCGAAAAGGTGGTATCTTCGACAAAATGTGCTATGACGTCTGATGTCGCATATTGTGGATACAAGAAGAACACGGGGATTATCAGGGTAGTTCCTTCGGGGTCCTCTGGATCAAAGTGGGGCTCATATGGGTTCTCTGATGACCCTTTCGGGTTGTAGACGGCAAATAAATGTCGTTCCTGAAGCATGATCAGGAGACCGATGATGAGCCCGAGGTAGAACGTACCTTGAACGCTATCTGCAGGAGCTTCTTGACTCTTTGTTCGTTATGTATTCGTTCCTGTTTTTCACTCTCTTTGCGGAGCTTCTCTGCCTTCGCTTTTGCGGAACAATCGCGGACTGATCTGACTCCTTTGTTTTCTGGGTCGTACTCCAGACACCTCTCGCAACAATCGAGGGACTCTTCATAGCGCTCCAGCGCGAATAATGCCATAGCGGAGCGGTAATAGGCCTTTGAAGATTTCGTATTCAGAATGAGCGCGTTTGAGCAATCTCGGAGCACGGAACCATAGTTCTCTTCGAATTGGTTAGATCCTCGTTATCAAGCCAGTAGCTCGATTCCTCACTTAGTTCGAGGTTGCACGCGGCACGGTTGCATAACAGAGCTTCGTGCAATACAGTATCAGATGGCTTGGCATCAATTCCCTGCGTGTAGAAGCTTATTGCTTCTCGGTGGCGTTTTCCCTTGAAGTAGTCGTTTCCTTGCTCTTTGAAATTTTGAGCGATCTCTTGAAGAAGTAGCTTGTTCACGAGATGTTACGGTAGACAAGAGAAGGTTCTCACCCACCATCTGGCGTTCCGTCGAAGGCGAGGCTTTGTAAGGCTTGAATCACAGGGTCGTCAGATCCTTCTGGGGGGAGAGATTTCATAAAGAGTGGAGTGCTTTGCAGAGCAGCTATCTTTTCCTCGAAAGAGGACTCCGCCGACTGTGGAAATACGGCAGCCATTTTGATCTTCTTTCCGGTCAACCGTTGAGTTGGCGTCAGTAGTAGTGTGTATTAAGGTAGTGCAAGACTTGGTGCTGAGCAAAAGTGTTAATTAAGTGACAAACAAAGAGCTGATAAGATCCTGATAAGATCATTTGGGCCGAACAGGATTAACCGAAAACCACCTGACCAAAAATCAGTCTCAGGCATGCTTTGGACGCGCTGAAGCCTTCATGGCAGCGACCAAAGTACGAGGGCTGGTGGCTGCGCTGAACTCGACGGGGTGTTTCAAATACAAGGTAAGCCTGATCTTTATGGAGTTTCTTAGAGTTTCTTACACCATCTTCGTCCAGAGTCCAGATGCAGTGGTAGATTTCCTGGTCGTGGGCGGAGGTCCGTCCCGCACATTCTTCGTGGCGCGCTGACGCTTATCCATTGCTAGGTGTCGTAGGCTTGGCTGTTGCCCAGCGACTATCCGAGCGCTTCCCGACGAAATCAACATACCTAGTTGAGAGACATCCACACGCTGGCGAAGAGACGAGGCGAGCGAAATAGGTACTATCATATTTACTCCGCTGACTGAGAGTGGATAGCTCTCGTAACTCGGAAGTTGTACACGCTGGTGAGCTTACTTTGCGACGTGCAACTGTGTCTGTGTGCCCTGATGCTAGTGACTTTCCAGGACTTTACTATCCTCCAGAATCACTCAAGACGCAGCTATGTTTGCGAGGCAGGCACCTCATGTACGAGCGGTGCGACAAATACAATATCCCGTACCGAAAGACCGGCAAACTCGTAGTAGCACACGAGCACCAGCGGGCGTACGTTGAAAGCCTCTTCGCAAAGGCCAGACGACTACCATGCCCCAAGCACTCGCCGCTTCATGGAGCTGAAGAGCAAGTGCTCCCTGTCTCGCTCATAAGCGGTACGCAAGCACGCGAGCTTGAGCCAGACCTCTCACCGAACATAACTGCTGCGTTATGGAGTCCAGAGACAGGCATTGTCGACTCCCACTCTTTCATGGAGAGTCTGGAAAGGGATATATTAGAATCGGAAGGAGGCGAGTTGGTATTTTCTACTCGAGTCGTTCGTGTAGACCCGTACAAGAGCGAAGAGACCTCTAGCCTTAGCTCAGAAGAGGGCTGGGTAGTTCAGACTGTCACCGAGAACGCCGAGCAAGGAGATTCCCTGCTCGCTCGCACCTTAATCAACGCGTCTGGCCTTTCTGCCAATCTCATTCCAAATTCTCTACTGCCCGAGGCATCACGTATACCCATGTTCTTTGGTCGGGGCTCGTACGCAGCTTACAGCGGTCCAGGCATATCTCATATTAATCGGCTCATATACCCATGCCCTGAAACTGGGCCAAACAAGCACGCCTTCCAATCGCTCGGAACGCATCTGACCCTTGATCTACAAGGCAAAGTACGCTTTGGGCCAGACCTGGAGTGGATATCACCGCCCTCTCAGGCTGATGCATCAGAATACGATTTTAACGAGGAAAACACGGAGTTTTGGCGGAAGCATCTAAAACCCAGTGATTCCAGGCTGGAAGAGATGCACAGAGCGGTGACTGAATATCTACCAGGGGTATCTTTTGAAGGATTCAGACCTGACTACGTCGGAATCCGTCCCAAGTTGGTGTTGTCCGGATTCCAAGACTTTACTGTTCGGAAGGACTATGCGGATGGAAGCGGGAGAGGACTTATGGTCAGCTTGATGGGTATTGAGAGCCCTGGCCTGACGTCTAGTCTGGCTATCGCTGAACATGTCGTAGATGATGTCATTGAGTTAGAGCATATCCATATTTCACAATAGGACGTGGTATATATAGAATGTCTTGGCTCCGTACAATCGACCTACGGGCGTGCTTCGCCCCGCGTTATAATCTTCGGCTCCCAAGCATTAATCTTGGGCTTTACGGTGTTATACGACCGATAGGCACCTCTCGTAGCCGTCAGGGTCTCTACCCAGGGCTGTTCTGAAATTAGACTGGAAAGCAACGAAGTGCACGATAGCTACATACCGCTTTCCATGCCGGAGTCATGTTCTGCATGACAGCGTCCTCGGTAGGTGGTTGCAACCGGATATGCGATAGCCACGAATGCCATTCAGGCGGGACCTGAGTAGCATTGTTGTAATGCTAGAGACAGTACACGGTTATACCCGCTTTCGCCCAATTAAAGATGGACGAGAACATACCTGAGCAAAGTCTACCCATCTATGACGCCCTATAAAAAGCATCAAATCAAATATCACGTTGAAGCACACGAACGTAATACGCACCTGGAATTTCATCGTCTGAGTTCAAGTTTTCAAAGTACTTGTTACCGAACCTATCCGAACGATCAAACTCTGCGAGAAATGTGGGGCGAGCACCTACTGGTCGGTCCCAATGAGCGTTCCAGCTTTTGCATCTCCAATGTACTGCAATTGATGCCACCATTGTTTGATCCCGGTTGTGCGGATGTTTCGCACATAACGAATGAAGGACATGTCGGTGAACTGATGCAGAAGACTTATTTGGTCGTGATTGGTTCCAAGTGTTTCCAATGCAGGTTACGTAAGGAATGATTAATGAATCACCACATGTGTGGAGTTATGCCTTGAAGATTCGCTCATGGGTGGTTTCCTCCGAGGTCCATCTCAACTGGTCTTAGCTAAGTGGTTACCACAACAGAATCTAAATCATGTCTCTTGGAATGAGCTAACGCGGGTTTCAAACCTGCTGATAACAGTTTTTCCTATCAGGGCCCGCCTTGAAGATTCGCTGTCGGCCACTGTGGATGGTTTCTGGCCGAGGTGGTTACCACAATAGAATTAAAATCTGTTTCTCTCGCACTGCGCAGTGCGAAGGTTTGGAACGTTCCGATGACGACAATCAGAACACACCTTGACATTCACTCATGGATGGTTTCCTCAGGGGCTCATCGTAACTGGTCTTATCCAAGTGGTTATCACAACAGAATCAAAATCTGTTTCTCCTGGACTGTGCAGGTTCGAAACCTGCTAAATTATGATTTTTCTTTCTCTCAGAACACACCTTGACACTCATGGATGGTTTTGCCAGGGGTTCATCTAACTGGTCTTAGCCAAGTTGTTACCCCAAAATCTGTTTCTCTTGGCGTTGGTTCGAAACCTGCTGACAACATTTTTGCGGTGTATAGATCCTTAGAGGTCCATCTTAACTCCAGTTACACCGAGACCCCCTGTTATGTGATAGTTTGTCCATGAAAAAAAAAATCACCTTCACGCATCGCAAGGGTCGTTTCAGAAACATAAGATATATCCTCGGAGGTACGTACCAACCTAAATTCTCAACAGACTGATCAAAACTGTCGGAGTTCACCACCAAATGGAAAATGATAATTGGGCCGAAGACCAGAAGCATTAATCAAGCTAAGGACAGAGTGATCCTGACAATCAGGAAAATGATGTCATCTCCCGGCCTCGCTGAAGCCTCATCAAAGGACACTCCTTCGCCGTTCGGTCGTCGGCTCTTCCGGAAGAATTGAAAATGGCAGATTAAACCATATCAATATGTTTTGGTTGGTATGTAGTTTGCGTGTGCTCTTGTTTTATGTCAATGCCGAGGCGGAACAAGAAATCTTTACTTCGATTACTGCGGCACTAGATAGAGCTGGAACTTCCAGAACACCCCATAATGGGACACTATACCAGGGCTCAGTGAGAAGATTGTAACCGAAAACTGATGCTAACTGGCAGAAGTTTTGGAAGATCCGGGAAACCGATCGTGTTCGAGAAGAGCCCTCCACTAACGTAGGATCATAAGGTGTACACTGATGTACACCGGCATGCATAAGAAACAGGCTACTCCTAACAACAAACTACAGAATACATTTGCCAACACAGATAAAAAAGAAATCAGAGATGGAGATATAAAGAGAGGAAGAAAGAAGACGAATACAATAAAAAGTCTAAAATATAAGTAATTTGATACTCCCACAACAAACAACACAAAGAAAATAATTACACAACGGTCCGTCCGTCGTTATCGTTATTCAGCGTACAAAACATGCTTCTCCGTGCTATCCAGCCACTCTCGCAAGTCTCTATCGTCGTCGATGCCGATAAATTCGTTGCTTAAACTGTGGCGGTATCGAAGATTGAGCACGTTGCCGCCTAATCGCGCTTGCACCTTCTCCAGGAGTTCAGCGTGCGTCACGCGAGGATGTACGCGAATGGCGATCAGGTCATCAGTGACACGATCGAATATTTTGATCTTGACGAAGGCTGTCTGGGAATTACCAGCGGACATTGGAGGGGCGTTCATATTAGTGGCGTTTGATAGGGAACGAGATCGGGAGGACATGGTGATAGATGGCTGTGACGAATCGGGAGATGATGGAGATGGAGTGGCGTGTTCTGGCCAAGCAGAGTTGGAGGCAAAGGATGATCGAGAGGACGCGCTTGCACGGGAAGTGTCAAGACGTGGATATGACGGAGACGAGTGTCCATTTTGTTTGGACCGGGACCCCGTGCGGTGATGTGATGTCGCTGTATTTGGTCGATGAGGTTGAGGGGTTGCACTGCTTTGTGAGTCACGAGACATAATATGAGTAGGGGGCGTGTGGTCCTCCCCGTAGTCCGAGCCTTCGCTTCGATCATCTCTATCTGACAATTTCATCTCCCCAAGCGTATCACGAACTTCCTCCTCAAATTCCTGCGTTATGGTTTGTTCTCCCGTGGCTTCTTCGGCAAAGAGTGCCCTGACCTCGTCATAGCGAGGATCAATATCATGTTCCACATCTCCAGGTTTGAGCGATAAAAATTCGCGCACAAGCTGATGTTCAAGAATGTAGCTGGCACCAACCGTGTTTAAGGCACAGAGTTTGTGGAGATATTCGTCTAGTTCTTCCCGTCGGGCAGCAGTGATCTCGTCGTCGACATGTTCGGTAGGACCAGGCATGAAGGGTAGTATCCGGACGGAGTCAGGTTCTCGCCCGGCTTCGCGAGAGAATGCCTGCAAGAGGTTAACTTGGAAATCGAAGAAGTCATTATATATTCGGAATAGGACGAGCTGTTTGGCCTTTGGAAGAATTTGAGGGTCGTGAGGATCATAAGGTTGGTAGATGGCGTCTGTGCGGAACCAGTACTCGTTCATTTCATTGTGAAATGAGACGACGTCGGCTGATAGTAGGATACCCTCGGGCAAGAGGACGGGGGAAGACGGGTGGGGGAGTGGTGCGGATACAGGTTGTGGTTGTGTGCTGGAACGCTGGGCATATGGTTCCTCTATGACGCCGAGTGATATACTATTTGCTTTGTAATTGAATACGGCTTTCTTCCATTCTTCGACACCTGGCAGATCTCCACTGTCAATCAAAGCGTCGACATCATCTACTGGGAGATTTGTTGTAGGGTTGCGAACTTCCACAAAAGAAGCAGGGATTAAACCTGGTCGGCCAAGTCGACCAATAGGTTTTGCGACAAACCATTCGCGGTTTGACTGGGCAACTACTGTTATGCAATCGCCGGATTTGGCATCAAGCTCGTCGGCGCGCTCCGCTATGAAGTCGTGAAGAACTATTGCAAAATATGCAGGTGCTTTTGGGGACTTTGGAGATGTTGGACTAGGGGGGGAAGGACTATTTACTGCGACGCTGATAGTAGAAGCGCGTACACTGTATAGATTGTTAAGGCCTAGATTAGTGAATATAGAATTGTACTGACGCTGGGCTCTTGCAAAACTCTTCGAACATAGATTGCGGGACCAAACCTCTAGCTCCGGTTACAGGATTATGTGCATCATACCAATCCCCTTGACTTTCTACATTTCCTGTAACATAGAAAAAGTCACCCTTTTGAAAAGGAAGCTGCTGAGGACCCTGTGGCCTGTATGATGCGATTGCACGAATTACTTTTTGAGGG
This sequence comes from Suillus subalutaceus, assembly GCF_016647625.1. Classification (NCBI taxonomy): domain Eukaryota; kingdom Fungi; phylum Basidiomycota; class Agaricomycetes; order Boletales; family Suillaceae; genus Suillus; species Suillus subalutaceus. The sequence goes on along the minus strand of NW_024540253.1, from coordinate 699,292 downwards.
GGTAGTGAAGCATTCTGAGGTTTAGATACAGAAGGTAGCGGTAGAGGAGTAGAGATTTCAAGGCGATGGATTTCTCGGTTTCCGTTGAGAGATTTACGTAGGGATTTCATGAGCATAAGAAGTATACAAGAGACAGCGGAGCAGACGAGGGTTAAGAACAGAGACCAATTCAAATTCGATTTCAATGCTTTTGTTAATAACCTCTTTAGGGGAATTTTCTCACACTGATAATGACCCCAACTATCCGGAACTTAGCTAGTACGCCAATATTGTCCACAGCAGACTAAAACCTGTGGTATGCTTCAAAGTCGTAGCAAGTCGTTGAAACCGTCGAGCTCGATGTCGCTGGACTGCGACTCCGAAAATTTTTTAAGGAGTTTCATCCCATGTTTATGTAATCTTTATGAGCCAAATAATTGTCAATTTTACGACCCCAAACATAGATCCAAGGTTGCAACTAACTGATATTCGACAATTGTATTTCCATTCACTTGTGTTTTCTTCGTAATGGCGGCCAGAAAGCTGCAAAGTATGTTTTTGTTAACCTTTGCAGCTTCATTTATTCAATTTTATCATATCTTTCATAGCCGAAATTGACCGCACACTAAAGAAGGTCGGCGAAGGCGTCGAGGTCTTCGAAAGCATATATGAGAAGATGCAGGCCTCTACAAACCAAACGCAGAAGGAGAAACTGGAGACTGACTTGAAAACACAAATAAAGAAGCTCCAGCGGTTACGCGACCAGATCAAGGCCTGGGTAGCAAGCAATGACATCAAAGACAAGTCCGCACTTCTGGAAAACCGGAGACTAATAGAAACTGTACGTGTCCATTGCTCCATGTCCTCCCCATACGCGCCTTCCCATTCCGCGACCCTTCCGACGAGTTGTCACTCATTTGTGTATACAGCAAATGGAGAAGTTCAAGGCCTGCGAGAAGGAAATGAAGACAAAGGCTTTCTCTAAAGAGGGTCTAATACAGTCGGCCAAACTGGATCCTAAAGCCCAAGAGAAGCTCGAGGTCACGACGTGGCTTCAGTCGCAGGTCGAAGATCTTTTGTTGCAGGTAGAACAAGCAGAAGCGGAAATTGAGACACTCCAAGGCAGCGGCGGCAAGAAACGCGGAAAGGGTAGTTCATCATCTGCTGGTCGTTTGGAAGATCTAGAACACCTCAATGAACGTCGAAAATGGCACGTCAACCGACTCGAACTCATCCTTCGTCTCCTAGACAATGGTTCTTTGACCACGGATCGTGTACAAGCTCTCAAGGAAGATGTACAGTATTTCGTGGAAAGCAACACGGTTCGTTGCGCAGCAGTATGTTCTACTTTGAGACCTTTTAAGGCGTTTTCTGGGTGCAGGACGAGGACTTCAATGAATATGAGGGCATCTACGACGAACTTAATCTTGAAGAAGAGGAGGAACAGTTTGGTCTGGCTGGTGATGACGATGAAGATAGCGACGAGTCGGATGCCGCAAGTGATGGTATGTATTCGCTGCTTATACCACTCCTGTTGAATTGACTTTGGCAGACCTTCCTCCACGAACGCCGAACAAGCGACATGAGAAGGATGAAGAAAGTGTGGCGAGCAGTAAACGCGACGAAAGTCCCGTGCAAAAGAAGGCTGGAGTGACACTTCAATTGCGGAGTACGTGTTGGTTCATACATTGCAACTACGACTTACAAGGCACTACCAGAGCCATCAATTGCAACTGAAGGTTTGTTTGTATTTTTATTTTATTTTGGGTAGTGATACTCAAAGTTCGTCCGAAAAGTCAAACCACCGCCAAATCCAAACTTTGCACAGCAGCCGATGGCGAGTATTCTACGAGCTAACTTGCAACCGGCAACCACGCGGCCACCAGCGCTTCCGCCGATCCGCTATGCCGCTGCAGCAGCCGCTGCCGTCACTCCGCAATCTTCTCAGCAGAATGGCGCATTGCCCCCGACACCCTCGACATCACAACCTATTCCACACACGCCGTCAACGAGTTTCCCTGAAGCAACGACATCTACACTTTCGATAACGCCGTCGGCTTCGCAAAGTGGCCTGCAAGATTCGCAATTCACATCCTCACCAAGCTTGACGCATCCATCAGTCACGAGTCCGATGCTATCATCTGCTGCATCACATCAGCAGGATGGGTCATTCTATTCTGGACAGGATTCACCAGCAATATCGGATGCTGTTCCGAGCTCTGTAAGTGGTCCTGCGGCCACGTCATCACCACAGCGTCAACAGAAAGGTATGTTTTTCGTACCAGGAGCATGAGGACAAAGGTAATTTTAGTTTAGAGCCTGCACCCTCACCTCACCTCGCCAGGGCACCTTCACCTGCTGCACCAGTAAGTGTTTACCAGTGTTGTGTCCACGATGAAACCTAATGAGACGTAAACAGCCACCAGCATCAGTATCGGCAGTGCCACAATTCCAACTGGTCACCAATGGAACCTCGCAGATTACTCAGCCCCCCACGCAGTTGCCTGCGTCAGCGTCATCGCCACTACCTCAACAGATACATCAGGTCACAATAGCCCCATCAGCACTTCCAACTCCACCCGCAAGTTCGACATCTGTAACACAGCAGGCGCAGTATCCCCCGGGCATAAAGGTCCCACAGAGTGTAGAACAGCAACCGGCCCCGATACAAGCTGTCCAGCAGCCCATTGGAGGTTCGCAAAGGCCTCCTTCAACGGCACCAGCTCAGCAACCGCCGCATCCTCCTTCGCGTCCAGCTACTTCAGGCACATTCCCTGGCTCTCTATCAGACCTCGTGGCATCGTTTGAAACGGTCAAGCAGAAAGGTTTGTCTTTTGGACCCCGTTTGCGTAAAAAATCTTGACGGATAATCAGCTCCTCATCGTATGACAAACCTCGGAGAAGTGCATAAACTCCTTGAAGGTGGTTACTCAAATGTCCCACAGCCACAGGACACAGAGAAGTACGGCATTTCGATCCAAGTACGTTCGATAGGGGCTAATGCGTTATTCATACAGACCAAAATACTATGTGCCGCGGAATCCCTTTGTCACCCCATCATTCTATCCTCAGACTCCTCATCCTATTCTGAGCACCCCAGGCATATTTTCCCAGATAGACGTAGAGACTCTCTTCTACGTCTTCTATTACTTGCCGGGAACATACCAGCAGTACGAGAGCAATCTTACGTTCCATGGAAATTGCTCACGTAACTTTTAGATATATGGCCGCTAAAGAATTGAAGCGTCAATCGTGGCGATTTCATGTCAAATACATGACATGGTTCCAGCGACATTCGGAGCCGCAAGCCATAACAGAAGAATACGAACAAGGCGTGTACGTTTACTTTGATTGGGAGGGATCATGGTGTCAGCGCAAGAAAAGCGATTTCCGGTTTGAATATCGTTATCTTTCTGAGGATTGAAGAATTTTTTCGCTCTTTCAGGTTTTGTTATCCCTGGTTTTTTTTTTGTCATTGCTCCTGCCGTGACCATATGTATCGCCATAAGCGCCACTACTGGACAGTCTTGCCAATCACATTCGTACTAACTTGCAACCCTATTTCATAATTATAGTGAATGAATTATGGCTTGAACTGCTTTTAGTTTGTCCGCACCGTCTTTGGATGTTTTCCTTGTGATACAGACTCGGAGCCTGAGACCAAGATAGCGTGAATATCCCTTTAATTGAGCATGCGCCGAGACTCGCGGTCGATGAGGGTAAGGTCCGAGATCAGGGCCACTCATGGATGATCTCGCGCTTCGCTGCAACACACCTGCAACCCTATTCCTTAATTATAGTGAATGGATTATAACCTGAACATGCTCTATACACAAGACTGGATGATCTACTCAAGCACAACTACTGCCCCCAGTTTTTCTAGAACCTCTTTTAGTTTGTCCGCGTCTTCTTTGGGCATATTTTCCTTGAGAACCTGTGGTACAGACTCCACGAACTTCTTCGCCTAATACCAAGTCAGTGTAAATATACCTATAACGAGCATGCATCGAGACTCACGTCGATGAGCGTAAGGTTCGGGATCAGGGCCTTGACCTCACGAATGATCTTGGGCTTCGCAGCGGCATCGAAGGACTGAAGTTTCAAATTGAAGATAGTCTTCTCCTTTGGTTTCTCCTGCTCGGTTTAGTTTTTTGTCAATGAACACGCCTTCTTAATGTATCATTTCCCACCTCCACTGCTGCTTCTTCAGCCGGGGCGGCAGCGGTGGGCGCGGCGGCTGAAGCAGCGGGCATAGCAATTTCTTGAATATTTAGCCGTGACTTTGGGCGCTATTATGAGTAAGAGTTGAAATATGTTTTAGAAGGGATGGAACCTTCAAGAGCGTGACGAGATCAGCTGCCTGAAGCAGTGTTAGTCCAGAGATGTCGTCTACTATGCGGCCAATTCTGGGGTCACTTGGCGGAGGAGCCGTTGGAGACGACGATACAGATTCTGTTGCCAGCCATCTTGACCGGCTAGCTAACGGAGCAAGGGCAATGCTGCAAGTAGAATTTAGCATTCGAGCGATGTTTTTCAAACATGCTGCTTACCGCGCGCTAGCCAATCTTGATGATGAGCATAAAAGAGTAGAGTAGCGGCTCTGCGGATTCAGTGAGTATGATGTGTGTTGAAAGGTGGGGTCGGAAGCTTACTGCCAGCTGTGCCATGATGTTCAGTCTCGGACAGTATATTTGGACTTTTTTGACACGTACGAATTCGGAGGTGTTATTTGGCCGTGTTATGCAGGGGCTTTAACTTTCGAATTACAAATTGCAAAATTTTCAAGTCAGGCTTCGGACAGTCCACCTCCTACTAGTAGTTAGCCACCCTAGATCGATGTGGCTTGATGCGGCTACCGTTCCCATTAGCCCTTTGTTCTATAGGGTGAACCCTGAGCTAAAACTTCCACCTACTGGTAGCGCACGTCCGGGGATACTAGCCTATAACAAAAATTTAAAGTCCTCCAAGGTTAATAACTTGATCGACGACGCCACCGCACATCAATTACCCTTTGTTCAGTCCTTGTTCTCGACCCTAGGTCTGATCCTTGAAGCTACTGGCAGCCAAGTCTGCTAAGCGCTAGTTCTAAATCTTGATTCAAGCACTACTAGTAGCGAAGGATGGGATCTAACTTTATGATAGACTCAGCACGCGACTCCGTTCCAACCGGTAACTTCCAGTGAAAAGTTGAACACCAAACCTTGTCGCCGTCCGACGAGTCGCACACCCGTTGCCAACTGGCTGGCTCAAGTTGAACCGCGAATATGTCACGAACCACATCAGATTGAACACGGGTAACAATCTTTCGCTAGGCGAGTTCTTGTATCTCGCACATTTGATTGGCAACTATGACAGAGATGGGAGAAAAACAACAGAACATATACTCCGGAATTCCCTTCATTGGGCGCTAATCAAGCCAAGCTGGTATTGGACCCCTTTGTCAGGGCCTTACTTTGGCCGCCGCCGCTGGCCTATCTCATTACTTCATCATGCTGATTTTAATGTAACTGGTCTCGAGCTCCAGCAGTACCTAGCGCGAACATGAGAGTACAACATGTGCGAATATCCGGCTCTCTGATCAACATGTCCATGTCAGACTTGAAGTACTCTCATGTCTACTCAGTCAAGGCCTAGAAACTAACGTCATGAACAGTAGATTTTCCTAGCACTGTAAGCTACTGTACGTTGGAGCTCCGCGATGGAGTACGAAACTGATAAGACCTGACTGGGAAGATGGTAACGTTGCCCTTTGTGCCTTTGACAGTTATCTCAGGGTGATTTCTTGTAGACAGATCTGTGTGCAAACTGTCTATTTATGGCACTGGCACTGGCCGGATCGGATCTCCTTGAATAAAGATGCAGCCGAACGAAAACCGGCGATTCCTAAGCCTTCGCGCAGCCATAACGGAAGCCTTCTGTTGAAGAGACCCCAGAAATCGAAAAAAATTTTAACTTCAGAGCGCGAGCTGATCGGTAATGAAATTCTTCATGGTATGGTGCGTGCTCACTCAAACCGAAGATACTAAACCTTGCTTATGATCATAAAATGCATCATTCTCAAGTTGGCAGCCCTGAGAAGAGTCTCTAGGCGCTTAAGTCTGTGGAGGAAGTGTGTGTTTAATAGCGTCTAATGTGGAAAAATTCTGGCAACTTGCGATTCGAAGCTGCCTGCGAACCTCATGTGTCGTCGAATCACATTCGGGTCGGCCCATCAGTATCAGCTTTAGACGGAAGCACCTGTCACTTCGCAATTTTCACAGTTCACGGCATCTTCCAAATGCAGCTGTCCAGCGAATCTAATCATACAAAAGGTTGTTCCACCTGTTGCTAGCATCAGGCCGTCCCCCCTACCATATATTTCATCAGCACCCCTTATCCGCATTCGCTCACTCATATTCATCTCTACCATGGGTGCTCTGGATAATACGTGCGTATACTTCCAATCCCCGTATACTAATCACTTATTAACAATCAACGTCCAGTTTTGGTGCATTCTTGATTGGGGTCGTAATTTCTGCCACGTAAGTACTCAAATCTCTTCAATCAAACAATGTGTTCAAATGGGAACTTGCATGTTACAGGCTTTACGGTGGTATGTTTATCCGCTCCTCGTTTTTTGGCCCAGTGTTTATGATTCCACAAAGTCACTTGCGTGCAGACATGGTACTACTACAGCCGGTACCCTTCGGATCCCTGGTACATCAAGCTCTTAGTAAGTTCCCGTGGGATCACCTAAATGCGTCCCATTCAACGGGGTTTTTTAATCTAGGTTGGCGCTGTGCTGTTATCAGACTCAGTGCATCAAGCTCTGATCACACACACAGGTGAGCGCGTAATACGAGCTGTGCTTGTCTCGGGGCTGAATATCACATCCTGTAGTTTATACTTATCTTGTAACTGATTTCGGCGTTGCTGCTGACCTCGGGAATCTTGTTTGGAGTCTAATTGTAAGTTGCGTATCATTGGTCCGTGGTTCTTGTCTCAACGTTGGTTTGATGTGACAGGTCGAAGTCTTGTTCAATGGCTTCACAGCACTTATGGTTCAAAGGTCGGTGTGAGATCTTGCCGAAAAGAACGTTCCGTCCTGATCGTCCTGCCAGCTTCCTTACCATGCGTGTATACAGACGTATGTGCGATATTTATCCGCCGGCGAATGTTTGCTTACTTTCAGCCAGTAAGCAACAAAAGTATAATTGCAACTGTGTCTGTGCTGTCCCTTGTCATTGGTGAATTTGTCCTTGTCGTCAGTGAGTATGCGCTGCTTTTGCCAGGAAATTGTCCGCTAATGTAATATTTGAAGTATACGTTGCAAAATCGTGAGTCGTGTAGGAATACGCCTCGCAGTTTGGTTAATGCAAACTACCTCTTTAGTATCCATATGACGACATTCGTGCAACTCTCCACGCTCAAGCCACTGTCTATGTCTGTGAACGCTTTAGCAGCTGCTGGAGACGTCCTCATCGCTGCATTCCTCTGCACGCTCCTTCAAAAATCCCGCACTGGATTCCGGAGGTCCGACACCATGATCAACAGGCTGATTCTGTTCAGTATCAACACTGGCCTCCTCACCAGTATTTGCGCGGTCATGTCCCTCATTTCTGTAAGTAGCAAATTGCGAATAGCCTGTGTTGCGCTCCTGACCCAGATGTGGCACAGATTTCAGTATGGGGTGATACTTTCATTTACATTGCATTCTATTTCTGCTTGGGTCGTCGTAAGTACCATTTAGCTGTATTATACAGTTTACGAGATCGACGTCATTATTTTCAGTTTACTGCAACTCCCTGCTGGCTACCCTTAACGCACGCAAGAGTCTTCGTGGGGATTCCCGAGACGAAAATATGTCGCTCTCGCTTCAGGGAATTCAGAAAACGTCTAACAGCATTGGTACTTCGCAAAAGGTTAGTTCCATGAATAATTTTCTTGCGAAGGGCTTGGCTCATCTATGATTGAATCATATCAGCGGCTACCGAACAACATCTCAATCAAGATTGACACCACGCAGGAGTACGTTCGAGATGAGGTTAGTTTTCTTTTTTACCGGGGCCGCGATCTATTGCTGATCCGCATGAACGGCAGTACTCATCTGCAACAGAACTTAAAAGTGCGCAAGCAGTTTAGTCGGGTTCGGATATGAGTGCCACGAGGGCGACGAGAAGCACAAATTGTACCACTCCATACATTGGTAGAACATTGGTGTTATTCTTTTTTGGATCGTTCCTTGCATTGATTGTAAGTATTGTAACATGTGATCTGCACCAATCTGGTCATTGGAAGAGTCTATTCCTTCGTACATACCTGTGCATGAGGACCATTGTTTGAACACAAATTTGGAATTGGAATATTAATACACTGATTTGCACTGGAGAAACCATAATGCTATTTTATGCCACGATCTCCAAGATCTATCCGAGATAGCAGACATACGTATGATGAATGGAGTGACCCTGAACTTTAGTTGGCAGCAATGATTGACATGGCGGCGCCCTTTGTACTCGACGATCAGAGGAGACTAGGCTAGTAGTACTTGGGTGGATTGGCAAGCGACTGCTCCGTGGGAGCGATATGATCGCGAAAAATAGCGGCAAATTTTGACCCGCGGGTGCCTGAAAGTTGACCCAATTCTAGGTGATTTATCCGGTTGACAACATCTTACGCATCCACGTTACGACTACTCTTACGACCAAACATTATCAGCTCTTGCGCTTCCAGAAGATTGGGACGAATTCAGCAAGGTCCTATACGCAAATATAATACATGCTGACATGACAGCTGAACTTCCTTACTAGCACTCCTCCCTTTTCTTCACTCCATTCAATTTTCTTATCTCACCCCCACCGCTCTTTATTCACTCATCATGTTGACACTCACTAACATCACTTGGCTGGATCTATGTCTTGCCGGCGTCGGAGTGTATATGGTGAAGCAGGTATTCTCCCAGAAGAATCCCGCACCATACCCCCCTGGTCCCCCAGGGCGTCCTCTCATCGGGAATATCCCAGACATGCCTGCGGTCAAGCCCTGGGTCACCTTCACTGAGTGGGGCAAGAAATATGGTGGCTGTCTCCTCTCCTGCCGAAATCCTGCATTCTAACCACTGCGTGCAGGCGATATCTCACATGTGGAAGTTCTGGGTCAGCACATCATGGTTTTGAACTCTGTAAAGACTGCGGTGGAAATGCTGGATAAGAAAAGCTCTGTCTACTCCGATCGTCCTGTTCTACCTATGGGTGGTGAACTTGTCGGCTGGAAAAATACTCTCGTTCTTCTCCCTTACGGTGATCGTCTACGTGAGTACCGCAAAAACTTCCATCGCGTCATTGGCAGTCGTGCCTCCATGGATATATATCAACCGATCGAGGAAATCGAGACCCACCGATTCTTGAAACGTGTACTTGCGAAACCCGACCAACTCCAGTCACACGTGCGACAGTATGTGCTGTCCATCCTTATTCCTATTTGATGTTTGAATTTGCATAGCACCGCTGGCGCTATCATTCTCCGCATCTCTCATGGTTATGAAGTCAAGGAGAACAATGATCCCTTTGTCGACCTTGCCGATCTTGCTGTTGACCAATTTTCGAAATCCACCGCTACTGGTGCCTGGATGGTTGACATCATACCATCCTGTAAGGCTATATTATTCTGAATGTTGCTTCTGAGTTCCTGACTATTTGTAGTGGCTAAGGTACCCGAGTGGCTTCCTGGCGCTGGCTTCAAGCGCACAGCGCGTGAATGGCACGAGTCCCTCGAAGAGATGGTCGCTGCACCCTACAAGTTCGTCAAGGATCAGATGGTGACTATTATTCGTAGCTTTCTCATCCAGTATTGAAGTTTTAATTTTACAGGCTGCTGGTATTGCCCCGAAATCTTTCGTCTCGAATCTGCTCGAAGGCCGTACTGTGACTGCCGAAGAGGATCACGTTGTGAAGTGGTCTGCTGCATCCTTATACTCTGGTGGTGCCGACACGGTTAGAATTGGCCTACATATTTCAAATCGAGACTAATTCCTTCCTCAGACAGTTTCGGCAATATACTCGTTTTTCCTGGCCATGACACTTTTCCCTGACGCGCAGAAGAAGGCTCAAGCTGAAATCGATGCCGTTATTGGTCCTGATCGTCTTCCCTCCTTTGTTGACCGCGACTCCCTCCCCTACACTGAGGCCCTCGCGAAGGAAGTCCTACGCTGGAACGCTGTCGTCCCTACCGGTTTGTGTATCTTGTTTATCGCATCCTGTTGCTGACAAGGGGGATAACAGCTATTCCTCACCGTGTTATTGAAGACGACATCCATGATGGGTACTACATCCCCAAGGGCTCTTTCATAATGCCCAACGTTTGGTTAGTACTCTCCTTCTCCTGTATTCGGTATGTCGAGCAGATTCAATGGTTTGAATAGGTTCATGCTCAATGATCCTCGGACATATACCAACCCCTCGGAATTCAACCCTGACCGCTTCTTGGCCAAGGAAGGAAAGGAGCCTGAGACCGATCCTCGCACGATCTGCTTTGGGTTTGGTAGACGGTAAGCATTGAGTTGTTGTTCGGGAGCAAAACGCTGACGTCCCGGTCCGCAGTATCTGCCCAGGTTAGCTAAACTGAAAGAGGGCACCGATCCCCAGGACATTTCTGACGTCGCTTGCGTTTGATTTTACAGGTCTCCACCTTGCCGATGCGTCTGTCTGGATGTCTGCTGCAATGTCGCTTGCCGTATTTGACATTTCCAAGGTTGTGGAGAATGGTGTCGAGATCACCCCTGAGGTTGATCCCTCATCAGGTACAATCAGGTATGTCGCGCTTGTTGTCGTTTGCCGTGCCAGTCTGGACAAACACCCTCCCAGCCACCCCAAGCCTTTCAAGTGCTCTATTAAGCCCCGTTCTGCAAGGGCCCTTGCGCTCATCCAGGAAGATGCTTAGTACCTCAGGGAGTTACCTGGGGAAAATCGCAGGAATACATCCATTGCCTTGGGTGGCAACTCACTTGACGACTTGACAATGCGTCATACTTTGTATCTTGCACTCAGAGGATGTGCAAAATTGGCCGTACATCTCGATTATCATATATTTATGACATCTTACTTTCATCTTGTTGGAATATTTTACGATGTGCAAATGGTATTACCGTGAATCTTCCCTGGCTTAGAAGCGTGTACCCGGATGATATGGTCACTACCTTCGTTACAATGTTTTGGCAATGGATGTGTGCTAGAAATAAGGACCCATATCAACAGGCGCACACGATCTGTCTGTCAACTTGCTTGACTGGCACCTGCCAATGAGATGTTATGACGAAATTTGGCTTACCGACAAATGCACATGATCATGTTACGACTGACAACAATTAGCTTGTTTGACACCTTCAAGTTCCTCGTGCGCAGTATGCAATCACTTCGGACCGACAGACTCAGACTTGGATAGTATCACGCGCGATACCCTAACCGGACAGACTTCTCTGAGTGCATCATCTCACACCGTCACATCAGTGAACCGATGAGCCCCCGTTGTCAACTCCGAAAGTTCACCCATGGAGTCGCAACCCTCGTGAGCCCATCAGAATTTAGAAAAGACTTTCGAATCGGCCTTCGTTGTCGTGCTCATCCGATCGCGTAGCACGTGCCACGATGATCCCGGCCTCAATCACGACCGTCGGATCATGTTAAAAAAAATTCGAGCTTCACGAATAGATGCTCGCCTGCTCGTTTGAGTTGTGAGTTGCTAATGTAGTGCAGGGCTCGGATCTAATGGATCTTGGGATTATTAGCTTCTTGGATAACCCTAGCGTTGTGCGATGTGCGTGCTGCTTTTTCTGGAGTCAAATTTAGTGGAGCCGGAGTAACTGTAGATCAGGTATAGTATGGGAAATTTGGAATATTCCTTTCACCACCAGTGGTACTGGTGCCGTCGACATAACCATCCCGGATCTGTTCGGGCGAGGATATATTACTTGATAGAAGGATTTTTTTTTCTATTGGTCTGCCTATGGGAGACTACGAGGATGAGGCACCCGGTACCCCCGCATGCTCAGGTCACATCCAGCTGTCGTATTTGTGATGCTCACAGAAATAGTAGGACACACAAGATTGAGGACTACTCCTCTGTCTCTTTATGGTCCTGGTACCGTCTCTTTTTAATGAGTAGTCCCACTGAATCGTTCTGTGATGATTGCACCAAACTTCACGGAGTAAGTTGTTGACTTCTCACTCGTGTTGGCGTTGCTGACTCGGAATTTATTGCTTCACTGACATGACTGGTTCCACAAAAATGGGGCGAGTGTTGGGAATCGGGCACCCGAAGACAGTCAGTAGGGAGTTTTTGCTAAGTGATGTTTGTGGTTTTCACGGTGTGAAACGGTGCTCTACCTGGTGTGTAGGCAGACGTGACATAAGTATGCTCACCTCAGTCTACAGTTGCCAAGTATCAAAATAATCGTGAGATACTTTTTCACCGTTAATATTGTCCTCTGAACGCAAGAGGTCGAAGGAGATGCGAAGCTGTTCACCGAGATTGCGCATTCGATCTTGTTGGAAGGCGAAATTGTGAGCACGGAACCATTCGCGCAATAGGGGGGGTGCACGGTCTTCATCTCCTTCCTGGAAAATAATGTGAGGACTGCGCACCCCTTCCAGCACGGCTCCATGACGAAGGTAATTGATATCGGTCAAGAGCTGTTGCAGAACATCGGGTCGAGAGACTGAGGTCCACAGTGCGGATGCAGCGAGACATACACGTAATCAAGGTTTCCGGATACATCTCCTTTGCGAACAACGACATCAGGGACAGTTTTTTGTGATTGTAATTGTTGAAGACATTCAAGGCGTTTTAGCAGATGTCCTTCACGCGTAAATTTCCTTCTAGTAAGGTGAAGGTCAATTTACATACTTATTTAATACTGACCTCGGTAGACGATTGTGAGACAACAGTCAACGGACGTGTAGTAACGAAACAAAGGCACCGCCTTTGAACGAGAGACCTCGGTATGATTTTCACGCCGCTCGGTGCTATTCATGATCATCCTCCATAGCTCGAGAAGTTTGTGGAACGTATTCGTCCCATATGTTGCGGACCCAGAAGCTCGTTTGTACTCTAAGTCCATGGCCTGCGTCTATTCATCATCATCAACATAGTCACCAACAAGTAAACTGACTGACTCACCTGTGCATCGGCAGCGTCAGCCATCGCAGGACTTAGTATCCGCATGTTAACAATCGCACATTCGCGGTAGAGTGCACTTGGGTACTTCTCCTGGAGCATCTGTGCCTCGGCGAGTGTTACTCTTGAAAAGAGTTGGGAGAAAAAGGACGTGCAGCACAGATTTCATAGCAGGTATTCGAATCAAATGAAGAATGTTGCCGAATGTAGATTGATCCCATCCTCGAACTACGTTTAATGACGGTGCAATGGTATCTGATCTAGAGAGTACCGGGACACACGGATATGGCGATAATGTTAGACTTTTGCACCTTGTCGCTGACGACGTGGATGATAGAGTCATCTGTCTTGGGTATCTGCCTGCCCGATGGCAGTGCGTCGAGGACACGGTGGAGGTAGCGGGTGAAAACAACCATTTGAAGGGAGTTTCGGCCTTCTTGGTGGAAAAGTGGATGTGGCTTGGAGGTTGAGGAGTAAGAGAGAGCGGCGGCTGCATAGAAGGGGTTGGTTGACGACGACGATGCGTATGTCGCGTTCCGAGTCGGTGAGTGCGACGAGAAGAGTGAGAGTTAATAATGATGCTAGTGATGTGTTTTGGGTCAGTACAGTAGGGTCCTGGCGACCGATGATGGAGCCTGGCTGTTGATACTTGTGAGCAAAGATGATAGCATCCAGTCTCAGGCTAGTCTCCGACTCTCCTGTGCCGTGAGGAGAACAGCGGCTGTCGTGACGTATAAACACTCGTGGCCTGATGTTCTGCTCTGCATAGGATTAATCTTGGTCTCGATATACCGATCAGAACCAGCCTGGAGTAGTACGAGAGTGAAAAGTCGATGGGCGATGATTGGATGATTAGATTCTTTTTCTGCCAATTTCCAAATATGATGCTTGTTTGTAGCCGCAACAAAGCGGCGGCCGCAATGCCTCGAGGCTTGGAGTAATAATGGTCTGTTATGATTTGAGTTATAAGTAAATGATGTAGGACTCTTCCTTTATTTCGCTACAGACTGATTCTGCATCTTGATCGTCAACTGCTAGCTATTCACAATGAGCAGAGGCAGTTCATCGACGGATTCGATTCAAGAAATCCTCACAACTAGTGAAGCAACAGCTTGTGAAAGTTCGGTAAGTGGCTTATGCCAAGGATCACTGAGCACACTCCACTCCAAATACTGACATTGATGTATCCTTTGTCTAGCACCGACCCCGTGGCAAATTCCGTCGGTTTCTGGGGGAGGTTAAGGACGGTGTGAACAAGTTAAAAATCTCAGTAAGTCTACGAGCATGCGTAATGAGTGTATTGGAATACGACTAAGATTGCAACAAGCGCTCGAAGGATTCCCGCAGTCACAGCCAGGCTGTTCTTCCGAATGTTTATCACAAACATACTTCATCGACCTCGGTAGGTTCTCATACTTGCCCTCCAGTCTCTGCGCTCTCTCTAAATTCTAGTGATTGTACAGGTTCAGGCTGCTCCATCTGGTGTGGAAGTGGAGGCTGATACCCAATCGATACTTCGAGATGCACAAGAGGCTGTAAAGTGCATGCATCCACTTTTGGGACCTGCGATAACCGTGGTTTCCGTTGGACAAGACGCACAAGTGGATCTCGATGCTGCCGATAATTTCCAGGACACATATCTCGAACCCCTCAGGATATTCGACGATGTTATCGGGAAGATTGCGGATGTATGGACCCTCCTTTTGATCGGAACCGTACTAATCTAGTTCCACAGGTACATCCATATGCAAAGATGGCACTGGGCGTGTTGTCTTGTACGGCCAAAGTATGTTTTCATTTTCTCTCTTCCTATCTACCACCGCTCAGGAATCATTTATGCAGATTATTTTAGCTCAAGTAGATCGCGATGCGGCTCTACTCAAACTTCTCGACAAATTGTGTGAGGTTTACAGCTCCATGACACAAGATGAGATGCTTGGCCAAATCTCGTCGATGCGCGCTATCCTTGGAAAGATTTCCCAGCAGGCCCGTGAATGTGCCTATTTTATTAGAAGTTATTCAGAGACTAGAAGCTTTTGTGAGTGTTACAAGCTATTGCGCTCTGTACGTCTCGAGCTTCTACCATAATCGCAGGGAAGAGACTTGGAAAGAACGTCATCTCGGAAACGACAGTTACGATTCAAAAGTACAGTGACGTGTTCGATGGGCTCATGCAAAACTTCCGGGACCAGGTTGCTCACGACGTAGCCATACACGTTCACGACATAGGCACACACGTCCACGACATAGCCATACATGTCCATCATACGGGTAAGGGTTCGGACGTCCTTGTGACTTGACATATATTCATACCTTTTCAGAAGAAATATTGGACCTCAGCGGTATGACTTATGCAGAAGGCGCGGGACTAGATACCAGAAAACAATGCCTTCAAGGGACGCGCATGGAAATCCTTTCCCAGATCACGGAATGGGTCACCAGCACTGGGGACAACGTTCAACGCGTGCTGTGGCTATCTGGCCCTGCAGGCAAGGGCAAATCGGCCATCGCCCACACCATTGCTAAGTGGTTCGAAGACGTGGGAGGGCTTGGTTCGTGTTACTCTTTTGACCGCCAACAAGAAGCAGATCATCGCCATGAAAAGATATTTTCCACGATCGCGCGCGACCTGGCTGACCGTGACCCAGAGATGAGGCAGGCATTGGCAGATGCAGTTCAGGCCGCGAGTTCGCTCAAGAAGACGGCTGATATCATACAGCAGTGGCAGAAGCTTCTTATCGAACCACTAGGGAAGTCATCTGGATCAACTGGCGAACCCATCGTGATCGTGATCGATGCGCTGGACGAGAGCGGTGGAGTAGAGACACGGAGAGACCTCCTCCGTATTCTAGCTGGCAAACATCCAAACTCCGCAGTTCCAAAAATCACAGACCTCCCAGACAACTTCCGCTTCATCGTTACCTCTCGCCCACTTGGTGACATCAACGACGAGTTTCACGGTGTTCAGCATATTCAACGGATGTCGATGGACGATATTCCACCAGCAGTCGCGGAGCGCGACATCCGTGCTTACGTATCCAAGGAGTTGGAAGATATAGATTTTCAGGACAGAGAGTTTGTAGTCCTCGCTGAGAAAGCTGACGGACTTTTCGAGTGGGCGCGTCTCGCCTGCGGATACATCAAAGAACCCCTTCCTGGGATATCTCCTATTGATTGCTACGAAGCTGTGATGTCACGCGATCCGGCCGAGAGAAGCATGTTGTTGAACGACATGTATCGCCTCATTTTAACAGATATCATGCGCAGGGATACACCTGCCAATGTTCAGCATTCGCAGAAACTGCGTTCGACTGCGCTAGCGAGATTTCGATCGGTGATGGGACAGATACTAGGGACAGCTGAGCCCCTTCCTTTAGCTTCCCTGAATGCCATGAGGCACCATTTTCCAAAACAAGAGGACCATTTCGACGTGAAGCTTATGGTAAAATGCATGGGTTCCCTCCTTAGCGGCACCACCAACCTAGATTCCCCAATCCGACCCCTTCACGCATCCTTCCGCGATTTCCTGACGGACAAACTATGCAGTGGAGAGTTTTTCATCGACCTGTCGAAGGCGCAACACGACCTTGCATTCGCGTCACTTCGACTGATGGAACACGGTCTTCGCTTCAATATCTGTAATTTAAAGTCGTCGTATCTGCCTAATTGTGAAGATCCCGGACTACAAGAACGAGTTCAAAAATGCATCCCTTTACATCTGTCATATTGCTCTCGATTTTGGACGTCACACGTACGAACCACAGTCTTCGAGAAGGAGCTCGCAAAAGAAGTGGAATTGTTCTTCGACCACGAGCGGCTGTTTTTCTGGCTCGAGTCACTCGCCCTGATCAATGCGCTCGGCGGTGCAGTTCCTGCTCTCTCTCTCATTTCCCAGTGGCTGAGGGTGAGTACATTGCTACTGAGTGCCAGATAAAGTGCTCACGCGCAACCACAGGGCCATTCCGAATTCAAAAACATCTCATCCACTGCAGTGGACGTACAGAGGTTCATTCAAGTCTTCGGTGGCATCATTTTACACAGCACGCCACATCTATATGTATCAGCACTCCCATTCTTGCCTGCCAACTCTCCGCTATCAGGAAAGTTTTCTGCACGGTTTCCGAATACTCTTCGTGTGACATCTGGACATGATGTGAACTGGCCGGCTGTTCAGACCGTGCTTAGGGGGCACACTGATTTTGTCAACTCAGTCTCATTCTCGCCGGATGGCACTCGCATCGTCACTGGTTCTTCGGATAACACTGTTCGGCTGTGGGTTGCATCGACGGGGCAGCCAGTCGGTGAGCCCTTCCAGGGACACACTTCTTCAGTTACCTCAGTTTCGTTCTCGCCGGACGGCACTCTCATCGTCACTGGTTCTTTAGATAAGACTGTTCGGCTGTGGGATGCAGTGACGGGGCAGCCAGTCTGTGAGCCCTTGTGGGGGGACATGTCAGTTACCTCCGTTTCGTTCTCGCCGGACGGCACTCGCATCGTCACTGGTTCGACTGATAAGACCGTTCGGCTGTGGGATGTTGCTACGGGGCAGCCAGTCGGCGAGCCCTTCCAGGGGCACACTTCTTCAGTTACCTCAGTTTCGTTCTCGCCGGACGGCACTCTCATCGTCACTGGTTCTTTAGATAAGACTGCTCGGCTGTGGGATGCAGTGACGGGGCAGCCAGTCGGTGAGCCATTGCAGGAGCACACCCATTCAGTTAACTCGGTCTCGTTCTCGTCGGACGGCACTCGCATTGTCACTGGTTCGGACGATAAGACTGTCCGGCTGTGGGATGCAGTGACGGGGCAGCCAGTCGGTGAGCCCTTGCGGGGCCACACTCATTCAGTCAACTCGGTCTCGTTCTCGTCGGACGGTACTCTCATCGTCACTGGTTCGAACGATAAAACTGTTCGGCTGTGGGATGTAGTGACGGGGCAGCCAGTCGGTGAGCCCTTCCAGGGACACACTGATTCAGTCAACTCGGTCTCGTTCTCGCCGGACGACACTCGGATCGTCACCTGTTCTTCGGATAACACAGTTTGGCTGTGGCATGCAAGAACGGGGCAGCCAGTCGGTGAGCCATTGCAGGAGCACACCCATTCAGTTACCTCAGTTTCGTTCTCGCCGGACGGCACTCGCATCGTCACTGGTTCACGGGATAAGACTGTTCGGTTGTGGGATGCAGTGATGGGGCAGCCAGTCGGTGAGCCCTTGCGGGGGCACACCAATTCAGTTAACTCGGTCTCGTTCTCGCCGGATGGCACTTGCATCGTCACTGGTTCGGACGATAAGACTGTTCGGCTGTGGGTTGCAGCGACGGGGCAGCCAGTCTGCGAGCCCTTCCAGGGGCACACTTCTTCAGTTACCTCAGTTTCATTTTCGCCGGATGGCACTCGCATCGTCACTGGTTCACGGGATAAGACTGTTCGGTTGTGGGATGCAGTGACGGGGCAGCCAGTCGGCGAGCCCTTGCGGGGGCACACCAATTCAGTTAACTCGGTCTCATTCTCGCCGGACGGCACTCTCATCGTCACTGGTTCTTCGGATAAGACTGTTCGGCTGTGGGATGCAGCAACGGGGCAGCCAGTCGGTGAGCCCTTGAGGGGGCACACACATTCAGTTAACTCGGTCTCGTTCTCGCCGGACGGCGCTCGCATCGTTACTGGTTCGGACGATGAGACTGTTCGGCTGTGGGACGCAGTGACGGGGCAGCCAGTCGGTGAGCCATTGCAGGGACACACCCATTCAGTTAACTCGGTCTCGTTCTCGTCGGACGGCACTCGTATTGTCACTGGTTCGGACGATAAGACTGTCCGGCTGTGGGATGCAGTGTCGGGGCAGCCAGTCGGCGAGCCCTTGAGGGGGCACACTCGTGCAGTTAACTCGGTCTCGGTCTCGTTCTCGTCGGACGGCACTCGCATTGCCACTGGTTCGGACGATAAGACTGTTAGGCTGTGGGATGCAGTAATGAGGCAGCCTTCGCGGCAGCCCACCCAGTTTGATCATTCAGCATTCTCAGAACATCTCAAGATCGAGGCCATCACTACCACGACATTGAACACTTGGAACAATCACTTCATTTACTTCTCGCCCTACCCCATCCATGCACTGTGCAACACTTCTGAGTTAATGGAGGGAGCATCTCATGACGACCGCAGTTCGACCCCCTTTTTCCTGAATAGTGACAGTGGGTGGGTGGCAGGACCCAAACATCGACTCTTGTTCTGGGTGCCACCCGCTTCTCGACACTCATTCTATAACCCCGTGACTACATTAGTGATACCCAGAGGAGGTCCCGAGCTTGATTTGAGCCGCATGGCACATGGACAGCACTGGCAAAAGTGCCGAGAGGAGTGAGTTTCTTCAAAGCCCTCCGTTCCTCGCACTTACTAAAATCAACACTTGCAGACCTTAGTACCAATGATGATCATAGCAGTGGATCCATTTTGGAGATTTCAGATACAATGTAGATGTGACCGAATGCACAGTGGATCATGCTTTGTATTCTATTCTATGCCAAGGATCTAGTCCGAGTTCAGGGTTGTCCAAGCGAACGACTTTGTGGCACTCACGATGTTTGTACTGGTTTGTGAGAATGCTGATACTACCAAAGATGTCGTGGCGCGTGCCTCATGCGGAGCGGAGCCTTGAATTATGTTGAAGTCTATACACCGGTGCTTCCCCGACACACAACGTTAGTGGGAGGGCTCCGTCGATAGTGTTGTTGGCAGAATGATGCCATTCTGCCAACGGCAATTGCTACGTGGCTATTGTCGGCAGTAGGTCCGAGTCATAGGCCCGAGGCAGAAGTCGGCAGAAGTCACTTTGACAGCACTCAAGCCATCTAATTGACCGTACTTGCTAAACCTTGCAAGAGCAGATTTAGCCTTCAACAAGGAGTTTGATATGATAGGTTCGAGTGCAAGTAGCGGGAAGCTGGGCGACTAGGACATTTTGGACAGCGGTGTCACTGGCAGGTTATATTAACTCGAAGTTTCATCACAGTATCCTAGTGTTATAGTGGAGCTGAAGAGGGTTGACAAGGGTATCATACCAACTGGGTTGACTGAATATTGAAGAGGTTGACGTACTTAACCTTGATCGAGGCTCGGAGAACGTCTTTTGACATCCCCCGATATAAGTATATGGCATTGATTCAAAAGATGAGGTCATAATAATACATGATGTACGATCACCAGAATCCTCTATTTCTGAGAAAGAAACATGACGGAGTGAAATGTTATCCTTGTGCCTTTAGTAGTTAGCATCCTGCTGAACGAGTGCAATTGCTTTTGCCGAGCGAGCCCGAATAGAGCACTTGAAAGGCTTGGGGTGGCTGCGAGTGCATCTGTTCATACCAAAACCTTCAACGCGATAACGTGGGCGACATACCTGATGGTGAGTGATGACGGGTCAACCTCGGGGGTGATCTCAATACCGTTCTCGACGACCTTGGAGATATCAAACACCGCCAATGACATCGCCGCGGATATCCAGATGGAGGATTCAGCGAGGAGGAGACCTGTACATCAAAGACAGGCAACGTCAGAATACTGCGTTGATCATCGACGCTTCTGCGAGTTAGGGATACCTGGACAGATACTGCGCAGGAGAAAGTCAGTATTCCTCTCAAAGTAATTTCCATACTTACCGTCTTCCAAAACCAAAGCAGATTGTCCGAGGCTCTGTCTCAGGCTTCTTTCCGTCATTGGCCAAAAAGCGTTCAGGGTTGAATTGTGAGGGATCAGAATAGGTCTCCGGGTTATGGAGCATGAACCTGGCACGATATACTGTGAAAATATCGAACGCGGAACGAGGGGGGTACTAACCAAAGGTTGGGTATTATGATAGAACCTTTTGGAATGTAGTACCCGTCATGGACGTCGTCCTCAGTTACACGGTGGGGAAGACCTGTCATTGAGGACTGTTCGGCAACTAAAAAATGTAATAAACGAGGTACGCATACCGATAGGAGTGACAACATTCCAGCGCAGTACTTCTTTGGCAAGCGCCTCGATATAGGGGAGGGAGGCACGGTCGGCCAAGGAGGGAAGACGATCAGGACCAACAACGGCATCTATTTCAGCCTGAGCTTTCTTCTGCACATCAGGAAAAAGTGTCATGGCTAGAAAGAGCGAATATATTGCGGACACAGTCTGAGAAATCAGGTATTAGTCTCATTGACACACAATGACTTAAGTATGTGAAATATGTAGGGAGGGACCAACTGTGTCGGAACCACCGCCATATAGAGATACAGCAGACCATCTCGCAATGTCATGTTCTTCCGCAGTCGGAGTTTGGCCTTCCAACATAGCGGAGATGCATGACATTGGGGCATCGCCAGCAGCCTATAAAATTTAAACTTCAACCCGGATGACCGGAAAACTACGAATGTTAGTCACTATCTCATCTATGGCGAACTTGTAGGGCGCAGAAAACCATCTCTTGGACAATCTCGTGCCATTCACGGGCTAGACGCTTGAAGCCAGCACCAGGAAGCCACTCAGGGACCTTGGCCACTAAAAAGATAAGGTCATTGGAACCAAACCATTTCGATGCTATAGCTTACAGAATGGAAGATAATTAACCATGAAGGCACCAGGAGCAATGGACTGTGAAAATCGGTTGTGCGCGCGTTCTGCAATATTGATAAAGGGATCGCTGCTCTCTTTCACTTCATAACCATAAGAGATGCGCAGAATGACAGCGCCAGCGGTGCTATAACAATTCAAGATTATGTCAATGCAAGAATGAATTACATACTGTCGAATGCGTTCCTGTAATTGGTCGGGTGTTGTAAGCACACGCTTGAGGAATCGGTGAGTCTCAATCTCCATAATCGGCCTATAGATGTCCAATGCCGCACGGCTGCCAATGACGCGATGGAAGTTCTTGCGGTACTGACGAAAACGGCCGCCGTAAGAGAGAAGAGGTAAACTGTCCTTGAAGCCAACCAGTTCGCCAGCCATGGGAAAAACAGGACGGTCAGAGTACACCGTGCTCTTGTTATCCAGCATGTCCATCGCAGTCTTGACAGAATTCAACACGATGGTGTGCTGACCCAGAACCTCGACGTGCGATATTTCACCTGCAGACCAGACTTTGAAATGCATGATTTATGGAAAACGAGGGACTTACCATACATCTTGCCCCACTTTGCGAAGGTGAGCCAGGGCTTGGCTTGGGGAATGTCTAGCACATTCCCAACGAGAGGCAACCCCGGAGGACCGGGTGGATATGGTGCAGGGTTCTTCTTTTTGAAGACCCGCATTAGCAGATATACTCCGATACCAACAAGACATGTTGGGTTCAGCCAAGCGACATAGGTAAGCGTCAACATAGTTTACTAGCAGAGGTCAAGAACAAAGTTGTGCAACAGCTCTTATTAGAGCCCGTCTAATGAGGCAAGCCGTCGACGACTCGATAGACGGACTGCGGAAAACCCTGTTCGGGACTTAGACATTGCTTATAAGTAAGATGAGGAATGGCGTACTTACTCGAGGCCTGCATCATGCGCTCATCAGAAGGTGTAGCCTCGATATAGTAACTAGAGATATTTTTGTCATCAGTGTGACAATACGACTTCTGCCATTCTGCCAATTGCCGTTAGATCTGCGGCCATTCTGCTGATTACCGTTCTGCGGCTATTTTGCCACTTGCCATGTACAAGGCTCCGCCCCTAGTAGCTACCTGGTCAAGTCCACTGAGGAATTCGCCACCGGTGTTCAGTAACTTATAGGTGAAATGGTACGAAACGGTACTTACTATTGACTTCCTTCGAGTCTTATAAGGCTCAATCTGTCACCTGTAGGTTTCCACTGGGATCCAGTCAAATTGATGAGGCCTCGTGATGGGCGCAAGAAAGGCACCTGAGTTTGGTCATAAATTGAACACGGTCCGCAGATAGGACTTTTGTTATTTAATCCTTCAAGCCCCACTACATCCGTCCCCCTCTTGAGTCGATCGTCCTCTCCTAGTACTAGACCATGTTGACTCTCACCAACGTCACTGGGCTCGACCTGTGCCTTGCTTGTGTCGGAGTATATCTGCTTAAGCAGGTATTCAACAAGTTGAAGAACCCTGCATATCCCCCTGGTCCTCCGGGGTGGCCTCTCATCGGGAACGTCCTGGACATGCCCCACATCAAGCCCTGGCTCACCTTCACGGAATGGGGCAAGAAGTATGGTGAGTGTCTCTCGTTTGCCACAATCTTGCATTTCAAGGTCTTATATGTAGGTCATATGTCGCATATCGAGGTTCTGGGTCAGCACATCGTGGTGCTGAACTCTGTCGAGACTGCGGTGGACATGCTGGACAGCAAGAGTGCTATATACTCTGACCGTCCTATTCTTCCTGTTGGTGGCGAACTTATTGGCTGGAAAAACGTTATGACTCTCCTCCCATACGGCGACCGTTTACGTCGGCACCGCAAAAACTTCCACAGCGTCATTGGCACCCGCGCCGCTATGGGCAAATACAGCCATGTCGAGGAGGTCGAGACCCGCCGATTCCTCAAGCGTGTGTTCACGAAACCCGATCAACTACTGGCACATGTTCGACAGTATGTACTATTTATCTTTACATCGACAAAATCTTGATTTTTATAGCACCGCTGGCGCTGTCATTCTGCGCATCTCTCATGGTTATGAGGTGAAAGAGAACAACGACCCCTTCGTCGACGTTGCAGACCGCGCTCTGGTCCAGTGGTCGCGTGCCACCGCTCCTGGCGCCTTCATGGCTGATGTTGTGCCATTCTGTAAGACATAGCATTCAGACGTTTACTTCCAATCGCCTCACTATTTTTAGTGGTCAAGGTCCCCGAGTGGTTCCCTGGTGCTGGCTTCAAGCGCCTGGCTCACGAATGGCACGACACCCTCGAAGAGATGGTTTCTGCACCGTACAAGTTTGTTGTGGACCAGATGGTGACTATCATTTGTAGTTTTGCGAGTATGCGTTGAACTTTGACTTTCCCAGGCTGCTGGCATTGCCCCGGAGTCTTTCACCTCGAATCTGTTGGGAGGCAGTCCTTTGTCAGCGGAAGACGAGCATGATGTAAAATGGTCTGCTGCAACTCTATATGCCGGCGCTTCTGACACGGTTGGTCCTCCCTCCACATTTCTAATAATCATCTTCTAAGAACACTACACTTCCTTCCTCAGACTGTTGCTACTATCAACTCGTTCTTCCTAGCTATGACGCTATTCCCTGATGTGCAGAAAAAGGCTCAGGCTGAAATAGACGCTGTTGTCGGTCCTGATCGTCTTCCCTCCTTCGCCGACCAAGGCTCTCTTCCCTACATTGAAGCAGTTGCCAAAGAAACCCTACGATGGCATACTGTTATCCCTACCGGTCCGTGTATCTCGTTTAACGCATTATTAAGTCGTCGAACGGTATCTCAATGTCAGGTTTTCCCCACTGTGCCTCTGAGGACGACATCCATGACGGGTACTACATTCCAAAAGGTTCCGTGGTCATACCTAACATCTGGTTGGTACCCTTTTCTCTCCATATTCAATGTTTGAACTTCAGAATATAACGCCAGGTTCATGCTCAATGACCCTGAGAGATATGCTAACCCTTCGCAATTCAACCCTGAACGCTTTTTGGCCAATGACGGAAAGAAGCCCGAGACAGAGCCCCGCACGATCTGCTTCGGTTTTGGAAGGCGGTAAGTTTGTAGTAGGTTTTTGTGCCATGCTAACTGTCTGCTCTGCAGTATTTGTCCAGGTATGCCCAACTCCGAGACTGTATTCTGAGTCCTGACGCTCGATTGCCTTTCGTTTACAGCTATCCACTTCGCTGAAGCCTCCGTCTGGTTATCTATCGCGATGTCACTGGCCGTGTTCGATATCTCGAAAGCCATCGAGAACGGTATTGAGATCACCCCTGAGATTGATCCATCATCAGGCACGATCAGGTATGTTACATATCTGATCACACCCGGCGCTGATCCGATAGATACCCTTCTAGCCACCCCAAACCCTTCAAGTGTTCCATTAAGCCTCGTTCTTCGAAAGCCGTCGCGCTCATTGAGCAAGATGCTAACTACTAAGCGTGTGATGATGAAATACGAAGCTGACGAAAATACTTATTGTGGGTGGCGATTTTCACACCTGACATCTAGGTCTGTCATAGTTTGAACTTTGCATAACAGTGCGGGATCAAATGTAGTGTCACATCGCGATACAATTGTACATGTTTTCTTGTCCTATGTTATTGACACATCAGGAAAACTACCGGTTCCTTTTTTTACTTATTTCGTCACTTAATTACATGAAAAGGGATGTACAAGTCGATCGAGTGAAAAAGCGCGAGCCGCTTAATTAAGCCCACTCGTCGACTGGATTTTCGCTTATTTCACACTTATTTCACTTAAATAAGTAGAAAAAGCAGAAAAAGCGGCACAAGCATTTGATACCAGCAGGATACTACTACTGATAGGGATACATAGAAAGCGCGATAAGTGCAAAGTTAAGGAGACT
This sequence comes from Suillus subalutaceus, assembly GCF_016647625.1. Lineage (NCBI taxonomy): Eukaryota > Fungi > Basidiomycota > Agaricomycetes > Boletales > Suillaceae > Suillus > Suillus subalutaceus. The sequence continues at coordinate 673,681 of NW_024540253.1, read as the reverse complement.
CCCAGTAACATAAGGAACTAGGGGAATGGGGAAAGGGCAGCTGGTAGTAGGTGCTGCAACAAAAACAAAATCCTGCAACAATAGATGTCAGTGAGAGGGCACCTGAATGATAAACACTTACAAATCATAGCACACTGGTCATCCTCCAACTCATCCTCGTCGAGCGAGCCTGACGGTGTTTCAGTGACCTCATTCAGGGTGGCACGTGCCATCTGTATCGTGGTCTCCAGGTACCCAGGGGGCTTTCCTAACAGAGATTTAATGTACGAATTAGTTGGTTTAGTCCAGCGAGCCGCCGAAAATAAGAACAGAACATTGGTCTCCTTCCCAGTAGCTTTGTTCAGGATCTTTGGCAGCCTTATGCTAAACCGACCTCTTGACACGGACAACAGAACATTTTCAGCTTTGAGTTCTTTATGCACGATCATGGTGACAGCATGCTTGATCTGAAAAAAAATGAGCACAATTAAGCCACTCTAAATTGAACTCACCGCTGCAGCAGAAAGAGTGTGAGGCTATAACATCCCACTCATTGCAAGTGCATCAGGGAATTGACCTGAAGATGACATAACTTTGTAAAGCTTTGTCTATCATAAAATCTATATAATAACTATCATAATTGCAACCAGCTTGACAATGCTTTAGATAGGCAGCCTACGCTGGGGAAAACTGCCAAGGACACAATCATGACACACATTGTGAATATCTGCCATCCTTGACAAAGTTTTATAATATCACCCAGCCTTGACAATCCTTTAGATAGGCAGCCTACACTGGGGAAAACTACCAAAGACACAATCATGATGAACATCTATAATGCCAGACTACTTCAAATAAAATTGCTACTAAATTACTAAAGTCTCAATCTTGACACTTGTTTTATAAATCAAATCAAGTTTTATTTGGGGTTGGGGCATACATAGTAGTATTACTGCAGAAGATATCGAAGGTAAGGGTCAAATTAAAAACGGAACAAAGAAAAAGAAACGAAAACGGGATGTCGAGGTAAGGGGAGGTGAGGTTGTGGAATATGGGAGATAGATGACTATCAGCGCCAGGTAAGCAGGTCAAAAGACGAGGACATACACTTCCTGAGAGCACAATATGGCCATGGCAGTGCCAGCATCAGTAGGCAGGTCAAAACATGAGATCATGCACTCTCTGAGAGTGGGACATGGCTATGGTACCATCAGCATCCGCTAAGAAGCTCAAAAGACGAGATCATGCACATTCTGAGAGTTGGACATGGCCATGGCACCATCAGCATCGCCTAAGAAGCTTGAAAGACAAGATCATGCACAGACTGAGAGTGGGACATGGCCGTGGCACCATCAGCGCCACCTAAGAAGCTTGAAAAACAAGACCACACACCAATTGAGAGTGGGACATGGCCATGGCACCATCAGTGCCACCTGAGAAGCTCAAAAAATGAGACCATGCACCAACTGAGAGTGGGACATGGCTGTGGCACCATCAGCGCCACCTAAGAAGCTCGAAAGACAAGATAATGCACAGACTAAGAGTGGGACATGGCCATGGCACCATCAGTGTCGCCTAAGAAGCTTGAAAAACGAGACCATGCACCAACTGAGAGTGGGACATGGCCATGGCACCATCAGCACCACCTAAGAAGTTTGAAAAATGAGACCACGCACCAACTGAGAGTGGGACATGACCGTGGCACAGTCAGTGTCCTCTAAGAAACTCGAAAGACAAGATCACGCACTTTCTGAGAGTGGGACATGGCCGTGGCACGGTCAGTGTCACCTAAGAATATTGAAATACGATATCACACACCAACTGAGAGTGTGACATGGCTGTGGCACCATCAGTGCCGGAAAAACAAGGCCATGCACATTCTGAGAGCGGGACATGGCCATGGCACAGTCAGCGTCACCTAAGAACCTCGAAAAACAAGATCACACACATTCTGAGAGTGGGACATGGCTGTGGCACAGTCAGTGCTGCATAATAACCTCAAAACACGAAATCACGCACAGACTGAGAGCAGGACATGGCTGGGGCACAGTCAGTGTCACCTAAGAACCTTGAAACACAAGAGCATACATGACAGCGAAAATGAGCACAGAGGACAAGTGCAAAAATGAAGCAAACTAGAATAATGAAATAAATAAAACGAGAACACTTGCAAGTGCAAATTGAACTTGAACTTGAAATTTTTTGAAGTGCACAACATACCTAAGCATCTGCGCAGCACCAGGTGATACTGTCAGAATATTTGTTAGTTTTCTTGCCTTGTCTTTCAACATCAATTTGCTATGCTTATATCAAGCTTTATCTAGTGGGAATAATCTTATATAATCTGGTGTATTTTTGATATGATTTTACCGACTAAATCTGTAACATGATAATAAAATGTAATGACACTATCATACTGTTGTCTGCTTCCAAGACAAACATCAAAATGATATTTTTCTGACATAGTCATATCATATGTGAGATATTTGTGAGACTATGATAATAATATCTAAGGCTAAAACATGACATGTAGTAATGTTTTTGATTACCAATTATATCTAGTCATATCAAGTTCCGGTCAATTTCCTGATGTGCATGCATGTCAAAGGAGTGAACCTCCACATACCCATTGATGGCGTTGAGGTGTGCTGTGCCAAATAGCTGCAATATGAAAGGTGAGCGGTATGCAGTGAGTGGAGATGGACTGTCAGGGTCCTCAAACAAGGATGCCCAGTCAACAAGAAGGGATTTAGTTAGTTTGACAGGATCCACGTTGGAATTTTGTGACAAAAAGTCCATGATAATGACTAGCCCTGTAGAGCCAAAATTGCTGCGCCATTCTGAAATGTGCTGTGCAGTCTGTATAGATGTGGTAGTACAAGTCACTAAAACTAGATAAAACAGTGGACTCACAAGTGAATGTATCACACCACCATGAACAATCACAATATTGAGATCGCTGTACACTGCATTAAAAACAAGCTGAGTGTGATGGAGAAGGACTTCATCTGGGATACTCCAGATATCTTCATAGCTTCTGGCCCACAGCATTATGGTAGGGATAAAATTCTTTGCCCAGTGCTGGTCCACTTGCATTGCTGCAGGTAAGTCAACTGTGCGATAGGCGCCATGTGTTTTGATGTTGTCCAGTGTGGTAGCGACGTTCTGCTGGCGTGTGGTAGCAGGAGCGCTGTGGGCATGTGATGTGGAAGATTAAACCTTGGCCTTTTTATGAGCCAGCGGCTTGCTGTTGACAGTAGCCTGATATGCAGTAACAGATGTCTGTACATTGTCAGAAATGAGTGTGATTAGGGTCAGAATCCTTACCAAATATGTGGTACGCAGAACCTTCTCCTCCTTCACTGTGTTAGGTTTAGCGGGGAGTGGTGCCTCATCAGAACTCATAATTGGGTCTTCCACAAGTTCTGCTGCCAGTGGGTTGCCATCAATCTCCATGGACCACTGGGACACCAAGGACTCATCATCATCCATGGTGAGATCTTCACTAGCTTTCCGCTTGAGCGCATAATTATCTACCTGTGTGAATGGCACCCTAGGCTCCTGTGAGTACTGCTCCCCTACTAATCCTTGTGTCAATGGAGCCATAAGCTCATCATCCGAGTCATGTGATGCTTCTGTGAGTGGAGCCTCAGGCTTGTCAACATTGTAGTCCTCTTCGTATAGTGCGACAACCTGTGAAATGTAAGGATTACCAATCATTTGATGCCGGTGAGGCGATCTCAACCTGGCTGGGCTGATATGAAATATCTAAAAATGCTCAACCAGTATAAGTGAGTCTTGGCTCTGCCTAGCTGCTATACTCGCAGAATGCAAGAACGTTTGACCCTAAAGGGGACTGCTACTGAACACAGAACCAGATGAAAGAAAGACCCTTGAAGTGCAATGGATGCGCGAAAGCGCAAGAAGAAAAGCGAAGTGACCGTGAAGCGCGAGAGAGCGCACTAAGGTAAGCGCGAGCGTGGGAACGTGAGCGCTAAGGCGCGCGTTGTGCGGAAAATACCGGATAAGGAAACGGATAAGGAAGCGGATGTGCAAAGCGAGTGCAAACACAGAGCGAGTGTTATAACGAGTGCGGATAAAGGTCTAGTATAGGCGGATAACGATAACCATTGGAAACACAAAGTGCGCCCAAGTGGTGACTACTACTTTAAAGTAAAACCCAATAGCGAGGGAAGTACAGCAAAGGGGAGTAATCATGATGGTGTAGTAAGTCAGCAACTTTATACTATGGAAATCGCATCGGAAGCGGAAGGGATAGGAGCAATAAGCGCTATGAATACGTAATGACATGTAATAATGCTGCAATGCTTGTTACAAACCACGAGGCAAGGCATATGACGTACCAATGAGGTGGATGGACATAGAGGGACGTTCCTGGATGATAGGCAATGCAGGGCAATGCAGGGCGCTTAAGTGCAATAAAGCGCGCAAGGTGCGCGTGTGGGAATGCTGCGCGTTGTGCGGGAAAGTACCGCGCCTATGGCGCGTTTCGCGGGAAAGCTGCGCGTTATGTGTAAAACGACTAGGGACATGATAGAAGTCGAATATAGCTGATGGTGCAAGTCGTGCATTGCAGGCCAATTATCAGAAGTTGTGAAAAGGTGCGAAATGTGCCCATATGTGCCTGCAGAAACGCGAGTCTCTACACCGGAAATAGCCATTTCAATGCTTACCTCAACCACCATCAGCACACTGCCAGCCTCGGTCAGCACGGACCTTGACTCCCTTTCAACACTTACCTCTCATCATTGTTGACCCTCAGTTCTCATTCTCCGTCACCATCACCCTATTTTTAGTTCGCCATCTCCGAATCTGTCAAGTTCCACTATGCAGCTCTCGTCACTTTGTCAATACCATATTCTTTTATATTGCCACTCACTCAATTGTTTCGTATCCCCTTCCCTTTCAGTCTACTCTACCCTGTCAGGCGTGGATGCCACTCCCTTCAGCGCCCGTCGTCACATAATCGATTCAGCATAGTTATACCCGGCCCTTAAACGTCTCGCAGTATTAAAGTAGCCCATGTACACTCACTACTGCAGGCAATCATACCAGTCTCCCAGTCTCAGTCTCGCACTTGTTATCTAAATTGTATCGCTATATCCATCGTTTATCGTCTCGCACTTGTCTCGATTATTATCACATAACATTCATTAACACTAATCTAGTTCTATAGCGTTTCAGCATCACACTAGCGGTCTCCACACCCCTTTGAACTCACAGCAAGAGCCACGTAGGTTCTTACATATTGGAGCCCACTGCAAGGGGTGTGTTTTAGATCTCTTGACTTATCTTAGCGCATCCCACTGTCCTTACTATCCACGCTGGCCCACATCAGAGACAACTGCGCTCTTGTCGGCCCTTCCATCCCTCAACCAGCCCCAGTCACACCATCAAATCCCATTTCCTGCCCCATTTGTCCCAGAATAGACTCAGACTCAGACTCAGACTCAGACTCAGATGACAACAACAACAACAACAACAACAACAACAACAACAACAACAACAACAACAACAACAACAACAACAACAAAGACGAGAATCCGTTTGCACCGGACAACCTTAGACCATCATATCCCACCGCTACTGCACCCCTACAACAACCCTCATTTAATTTTCAGCAACCACAACCTTTCATCTTAAGACCCACCATCTTCACTAATACCCAAGCTCGAGCTACAACCCAGCCAACTACTACTGCCATGTCTCACGTGCATCGAGGCACAGGTGCCATGCCCAGCCCTAATTCTAGCAAAGCGCCAATTTTTAACAGCGAGATGTTGGAGCTGTTGGAGTTCTTCGAAGTGTTTGAAGATCTCGCCTCTACTTACGGTCTAACAAGTGCTGATAAGTGCAAAAGTCTAGTGTGCTATGTGGATCGTCAAATCAAGCGTTTTTGGATAATGCTTATGGGCTTCGAGAGTCGTGAATATGGCACCTTCAAGAAGAGCATTTTGACCCAAAATCCAGGTGCTAGCAAGGGACAGCGCTACACCATTCACGAGCTCGAATGCATCATTGTTAATCAAGTGGACAGCAACATTAATACAGAGAAGGAGCTTATGAATTATTACAGTCAGTTTTGAGCCATAGCTGTCTGGCTCGTCAGTAATAACAAGATCTCTGGATGCGACCATGACAAGTATTTTTGGCAAGGGCTACTGGTCCGTGCTCATCATCAAATCCTTCAATGGCTCGAGCTTAAGGACCCAGATTTCAACTGCAATGAGCCAGCCCATTTCAAGAAGGTCGTAGAGGCAGGTCATCATGTTTTCTTGGATGAAGCTTTCAACGCTGAGTTCAATGATCCTATCACCCTTCGCATCCAGTCCATTAGAGATCGTCGTGCCCCTCTGACTACTACCAGCCATCGTCGAGTGTGAGAGAGTCCAGCATATGACTCAGACGATTTGGACAAGCGTCATGATGCTCTTTGCAAAGTGCAAACAAAAATTGTGCGTTTCATGCAGCCTCAAGTACCTGTTCAAGCACCACAGAAGTCCACTATGGATGAGGTTGATGCACTTGCTTGACATTGGCAATATTAATGATTCGGCATGTTATTCACAGCTTGCATGTCTCTCTCCCACTGCCGCTAATGCCTGGGCTGCCCCCTGTACTCGTCAACTCTGCAGTAATGTGTCTACAGCTCCTCCTGTACCCTCCAGCGCCCCACTTCTCCCAAAACAGTGTTTGTTCTGCGGACAGTCTCACTACCTTCAATACAGCCAGGTAGCTGCTGAATACCTTCGCACAGGACGCATCATTCGTGAAAACCTCTTCCTTCTCAATCCCGACAGCTCGCGAATTCAATGACAAGGCATCGAAAACTTACAGCAAGCTGTAGATAGGCATGCCCAGTCCATCGCATCATCCACTCCATCCTCGAACCCTCCTCCCACGACCATTCCCTCCAGTGCCTTCATGTCTGAAAGTTACTTCCTTCAGTGTACTCGAATTGTGGAGAACCACGCCACAGTCACAACAGTCAAGGATGATGACTCGGGCGCAGACACTCTCGCCATCACTTGTTCGAAGGCCAAAAATGTGGTGCTCAATAGTGATGACCCAGCACCTTTGCAGGAGAAGTCAAATGAGGCTACCAGTTTGCTGTCCAGTTCCCATGCTCACCAACAAACTCGCTCCATCAATGTTCCCCTTCCAGACATCCCTCTCGCACCTCCAAAGAAAACCCCAGCCTATGTCTACGAGTCAAAAGCAGCCATTCCGGATGCTGCTTCCTGCATCTACCAGAGCATGCTCAACATGGCCGTTCCAAATGTCACGATCACTGATCTTCTCACAGTTAGTTCGGATCTTCGCAGGGAAGCTGTAGAACACTGCAAAACACACCGAGTATCCCCTCCTTCGTCTGCCACTACTCTCGCTGCTGCTATTCCTGTCCCACCTCCTCAAATTGAGCATGCCACGCCACTTCGAGAACTCAAGGTCACACTCAATGGTATTCACATGGAGATGGCATTACTTGACGAAGGCTCAGAGCTTGTTGTTATTTGAGAAGATGTCTGAAAGAAAAATTGAGCCCCAATCAACAAAGATATCTGTATGTGCATGCAGACTGCGAACAGAGGCTCTCAAAACATGTCTGGGTGTCTTGAAATGCTCAAAATCAACGTCAATGGCATAAAAACATGGGCGCATGCTTATGTTATAGCTGATGCACTGTACCACTTGCTTTTAGGGCGCCCGTGGCAAAAGCTTGTTCAATTATTGAAGTCAGAAATGTCGGAAATGATCTATGTTACTGTCCATGATCCCATGGATATCATGCTGTCTTACTAGGATGTGAAAGGCAATAAAAAACACCAAATTTCACTTATCCTCCACAGTCAACGGTTCAGACAAATACCAACAGTTGATAACGTGGTTGTTCGTGGGGGTGCAAATATAGATTGTGTTCTCCTTGAGCAAATTTACCAATGACTAAAAAAAAGGTGAGATATTTAGGAATCTCAGGAACAATGCCCGTCAACTGGCTTGATGCAGTACTTAGGGTTCTTCAGGAATAATGATGTGACAGTATGCAGATTACGGAAACTTACGTGAATTACAGTGATATGTGGTGAGTCAGAGCGATATCTCTTGGATACTCCTTATTCTCACAATCAGGGGAGATCAAACTAGGAGTCGGATACAATTGAATCAATCAAATATGTGGCTTTGGAACCAACCTTTCTGCTGCTCAGGATCTCACAATGAGTAATGACGCAGTCCAGACTAGAATACACCTTCTTGATGTAGTCTTAAGTGGCCAAGCTCTTAATATTGTTGACTAAAGTATAAGTCCTATTTATCGTCCTCAATCGTTAAAGTACGTGGATTTCTCCCCACAGAATTGATTTCCTGTGTTGTAAAGAGAATTGCAGTGAAACTACACTAGACGACTAGTAACTGTGCACTAGCTAGAGTAATTTAATGTGACTTAGAGGTGGCCTCAGGTAGTCAGAACATCGTGGGAAACAGTGACAAAAGAGTGGAGGGAATAAACTAATATTTACTCAGTATTCACACAGATATTAAGGGGTGAGAAACTTTCTGAGAGATACGCAAACTCTCTAAAAGGGATCTTATTGCTCAAAGAGGGAAACTATGTCGCTTTATATACTACTCTACAGGTGGCTATGCAACTACTAAATATGGAATAGTGACTCATAATGACTTGGTATGAGTCATAACAAAAATGACTCATAATGACTCCATGTGACTCACTGTGACTCAGTGTCCAAATGTTCACTTAGAGGTTACCGCTATTTCAGAACTGTCCAGAAACTATGACTAATCATTAAACAAAATGTAGATTACATAAGAAGATTGACACTGCTCAGATGATGACTGCGCAGATGTTGAGATGTTAAGATGTTAACACGAATATAGCTCATTAGGTGGGAAAATATACAAGAAAATCCTAAAAGGTGCAGGAATGTGCTTACTAATGAAAGGATAAGGGTTTGAACGCAGTTTGTTGACTGTGCTAAGTATGTAATATGAATGATTAATTCATGTAGCTATGAAAAACCTTCAAGAAAATTATAGTAAATTGTGATAAAGCCATAAGAAATTAGAACTGCCTTTATTGGCAGTATTAGGTTTGTACGAGAGTATGTTATGTGTCTGTGATCATGTACGAAACAGGTTTTGTGCATGTCAGCGGCACTATCTCACTCCCAAACAAACTGGATGTCAAAGAAGATACACATAGGGCTCGAGTCATGATGACAAATCCAAATTCCAAAAGAAGGTGTGGCTGACAGGCCAGGTGGAGCCGGTATGATCGTGCACATGGAGAATTTTGCTGGGAGGTACCCTTTTCTAGGGTACAGGAAAAATCGTCAAACCAGTCCCCTTGAAAGGGTCCTGGAATCTTCAGCCACTACTTAGAGCCAGTTCAGCAACAAGATGTTGACCAACATTTGGCTGAACCTGTGTGAGATGTTCTCAGCTTCAAGTGTCCCAGACGTCGGACTTCGAACCTTACTGCTCCTACCTGTACATCTACCATGAATTCCTATCTTATTGACTGTCATTGTCGCCAAAGAATCTGTACTAGCGTTCTCCGCCCTTACTGCCATCTGTGCAAACTTCACAACGGTACTCATGGCTCAACCTGAGATCACACAAACAGCTGCCGACAACTTGGAGCCAAAGGCACAATGGCAAGACTCAGAAGTGGATATCCTCCTTCAACATTTCATCCAGAATCACGCAGCGATTGGCGACAGTGGGAACTTTTCAGGGCCTACCTTCAACAGCGCAGCTACTGCTATCAATTCCGATGAGACAATTCAAACAATGGGCCCACCAAAGACGGGCAATATGGTTAAGACCAAATGGACTGCAGTACGTGATCTTATCTCAATTGATCATGATCTGATCAGACTATTAGCTCAAAAAATATTCAATCAAATCGAGGCCTACTGCAATGTATCTGGCTTTCATTTGGACAATGTGCGGGGAGCTGGGATTGAGGGCCCTGCTGCTGACAGTGTTTGGAATACATATGTTGCTCCAAGGGTATGTGATTGCATATGTTGCGACACTCACTAACATTGAAGTAGTCATGATCTGCAATGCGCCCCTTTCACAACAAAGGGTGGCCACTATATGATGATATGTATACCATCTTGGGAGAAAACAGTGGTGCTTGTGGAAGGCATGCCTTCCACCCCGCTACCACAGCCCCTGCCTCCATTGATGTTGATATAGACGATGTGCTTGATGGGGGGCTTGCCCTTCTTGATGTAGATGGAGGAAGCACGTCTGCTGGAGCCACTGGCCCTAGCGATGTGCCAGACATGAGCGCTGACCTGATGATGCCACCTAGCGCCCCGTTCCTTGCAACCTCCACTGCTACTGGCTCCCAGTCCAGCAAACGTGTGCACACCAACACTTTGCTCAACTCCATGGAGACATCATCTTACAATTCCGGTGGCACCCCCATGTCCAGCTATGCTGACAGTCCCCAGTCATCATCTCTCCCCCTTTCGTCAACATTGGCGCCATTGTCCCAGCCATTGTCCCAGCCACCAGCCTTGAAGAAGGCTCGAGTGTCAATGCATGGTAGCTCGCAGACGGGGGTTAGCAGCACTGCTAAAGTCGCTGCCAAGGTCACACCAGCAGCCACCGTCATGAACATGCAAGGCACTATAAATCGCCTCACTGACGTTATTGAGAGGAATATGATGGCTCCATCTGACCTACCTGTTGTTGTTGTGCCAACCATGATATCCTGTGGCCTGTCAATTTTGCGTGGTGCAGATGGAGATCTGCCTGTTGCTCAGAGAGCCAACCTCTTGCAGATACTTTTGCGCTCTGGAGGCAAGAACAATCTCGCTGTATATGTTGGGCTGGAGGATAACTTTGAGATGCACCGTGCATTTATCTTGAGGCTCCTGGGGTCCATACAGTAGAACTATCTTACCATTTGTATTGCCGCTGTCCTGCATGATTTGGGAATCATGCATGGACATGACTACTAGGTATCCCCCTAAAAGACAAAGTCTGTTAGCTTAGTCCTCAGACTAGTCAACCCATACCTTGGTATCAAACCTTGGTCCAATAGTTTCAGTTTTCCCTCAGTGATTCATGAATCCACCATGTTTTGAAGAAAAGTCATATGTGAGATGGGAATCACATAATGACCTAGTTGATATGAGAAGCAAAATGAAGGTTAAGGTATTGCCTTTCCTTTGGCTTATTCACTTTGGCTAGAGAAACCCATAGAGAAAAGTTCAAAGCCTAACAAAAACCTATCTAAAAAGCCCACGTATTGTGTACTATTATTTGTTCCATTATTTCTGAGTTGTTTTCTCTAGTGTTTCTTTACTTTACTTTTCTATTAGGATGCTCTGACTAATCAGATGCTTCATAAAATTGTACCTACAGGGTATGATGTCATAATGATGTCATAGGACTTCACCTACACTCCTGCAGGTATTTTGGTTGAAAGATATGATATCATAGTGATGTCATAATGATGTCATGTTCCATGGAATTTGCTAGAACATTCCAATGACTCATAATGACTCATAGTGACTCATAGTGACTCAGAATGATGTCATTATCCCACCATGAATATTCTGGAATGTTCTTTTGCATCTGCTAGAACATTCTGCTCCAGTTTTTGGAATATTCTTCTCACACTCTGAAGTCATTACATCACCTTTTTACTTACATAATATTCCCACACAAAATGTATATAAGGAGAGCCCATTCTCCCCCAAAAAAAAATAGATCTCCCACTTGTTGCATTCAAGAACTCCCACTTGAGCAAATTGAACTCTCACCTAAGAAGCTTCAGTCTGAACAAATTGCTGCTTACAAAGCCCATTTCCTTTGTAAGAACTGTCCAGGCAAGTGCAGGGAAAGTGTTTCCCTTGAGATTACATAAGTTTCTCGCGATAGAAACCCAGTTTTGTGAGACCAGTGTTCTCACCACATAGTGTTTACTGACCAACACGAGCTTTGGTCAACATTGTTATTTGTGAGACCAGCGTTCTCACCAGGTATTTGTATACTGACCAACACGAGCTTTGGTCATTGTTGTTATTTGTGAGACCAGCGTTCTCACCAGGTATTTGTATATTGACCAACACAAGCTTTGGTCCACGTAGTCACATTTGAGACCAGCTTCTCAACAGTTAACCATATATTCAGGAAACCAGTTCAAGTGTCTAGACGGTATATCCTAGACAATCCCATAGTTTCAATCAGAGATAATAAAGCTCCGGCTAAGTTAATCTGACTGATTGGTTTAGCAAGCCTCCCAAGAACTCACACGTTATCTACCACGAAAGAAGAAAAGTCATAGACCGTGTTAATCGAGGACTGGCAAGAAGTCTTATCCAGTGTAATTGTGGTGTCATTACATTCTTACATGTATTTATATAAGACCCTCGGTTATTAAGACACCGCGTGCGTGCCTTGCGCACTTTCTCGCGCTTAAGCGCCCTGCATCACGCATCATCCAGGAGCATCCATCCATCGTCCAACCAGTCCCTTGGTATGTCCCTTTTCGTTATCTGACTATATTTGGCATATTACACTTCCTATTTCGTCATGGATCCTTACTTTACATCACTTTACCTCACTTACATACTTAGAGCGCTCCCTATTCAGCTCCGAGCCCTGGGAGAGCGCTTAGGTAGAACTTACATACACTCATGTTCGTTTTACACCCAACTATTCCACACCCAGCTTCCTACCACCTTAGCTTCCTACCACTCAGTATCTATCACCAGTTAGTTCCATGCAATGCATGTGTCCATCATCGTTTTGAGGTCCTAGCATCAGTCTATAGCTAGTGGGCACTATCAGTATCCGTCTAGATCCGCACTTCTCCCCTTATCAGTCTCAGTATCCATCGTCTACACTTGTGCACCACTTGCACTACCTTCCCGCGCTCTGCGCACTTTCGCATTCCGCTTTCCCGCGCGCGCCTTCAGAGCATTTCTTGCGCTTTCACCGCCATTCACCAGGGTTGTTCAGCATCATTCCGTGGATCCTTGCTTTCCTTGCTTCCCCTTTAGGGTCGAACGTTCTTGCATTCTGCGAGTATAGCAGCTAGGCAGAGCTGAGACTCACTTATACTGGCTGAGCACTTTTCTTATATGTGCCTGCTGGGTTGTGATACCCACACCGCTATACTTCTCCATACCTTCAATCAGCAAAATCGGACACATTTGGGTCTTATAAGACTTACGAGGCATGGCTGAAGACTCAGCATGGGGCCAATATCAAGTACTTACGCTCTGACCATGGTGGAGAGTACCTTAACGACGAATTCAGCCAACACCTTCGCGTCAAAGGTACAGAACAAAAACTTACCACTCACGACACACCACAACACAATGGTGTTGCTGAGCGGCTGAACAGGACCCTCATTGAACGAGTCCGTGCAGTTCTGCATGCAAGCGGACTACCGAAATTCCTCTGGGGAGAAGCCATCATGCATGCAGTCTATGTAAAGAACCGCACAGCCACGCGCATGCTAGACGGCAAGACCCCATATGAGATGCTGTATGGTAAGAAGCCAAACCTTGCAGACTTACCTGTCTGGGGCACTCGTGTATGGGTACATGATGACACTCGAACGAAGCTGGATATGAGAGCACGTGAAGGCCGGTGGGTAGGATTTGATGCTGAGAGTGGAGCACACTGAGTATACCTCGAGGATTGTCGAATGATCGCTGTTGAATGAAACATCTCGTTCGAGAGACAGGTTGGGACTGCATTGGGTCAGCGAAGCTCGCAGCCTGAGGAGGAGAGCGAAACTACAAATGGTAATCAGCCAGCAACTCCTCACACTGCCCAAACCCCTACCTCGAGCACAGAAGCACCAGCACTTGATCCACTAGGATCAAACTTCGAGCATCAGCCACCCGGCCCTAGACGATCCACTCATCAGCGGACAGAATCGCCATATATGCGCAGGTTGTGCAGCAGAGAAGGTACTCACGATGGAAGAGATGGCGACCCAATTATCCCTAGAGGCATGCAGAGGGTAGAGGAAGAGAGAGAAGAAGATAGTGGAGGCATGGGAGCATCTGGAGAAGGGTTAGGAAGTGAATTGGGATTTGACGAAGAACCTACCGCTTATGCAATGTTCGCGGGAATGAGCGAGGCCGAAGGCATGGAACCAAGCACTATTGAAGATGCGAAGACACGATCTGATTGGGCGAACTGGAAAGACGCCGTCAGTGCAGAACTAAAGAGTCTCGACGAAGCACGTACCTGGGACATTGTCCAGCGGCCCCGGAACAAGAATATCGTCAGCTGTAAATGGGTCTTCAAGATTAAAAGAAACGCTGCAGGAGAAATCGATAAGTATAAGGCCCGGCTGGTGGCACGAGGCTTCATGCAAGTCTATGGTGTTGATTACTACGAGACTTACGCACCTGTGGCTCGTCTCGCGTCATTGAGACTGATCCTCACTGTCGCTGCACGCCAAGATTGGGACGTTGATGTCTTCGATTTCCACAGCGCATTCTTGAATGGCAAGCTGGATGCCGACGAAGAGATCTATATGGAGCTACCACCAGGAGCTGACATTGGCGGAAAAGACAAAGTCACAAAGCTACGAGTTGCGCTGTATGGATCTAAACAAGGCGCGTTAAAATGGTACAAACGTTTATGTGGAGAACTCGCCGAACTAGGGTTCAAACGGATGGAAAGTGACTGGGGAGTGTTCACAGCGCACATAGGAGAAGACCTACTCATCCTCACAGCACATGTCGACGACTGCACCATAACCGGCAGCTCGAAAGAGCTAATCAAAGCGTTCAAGGTCGAAATCGCATTGTGATTCAAAATAACTGACCTAGGACCTATCAGTTGGTTACTAGGTATGAAAGTCACTCGAAATCGCGAAGCACATACCATTTCACTGTCCCAAGAGTCCTTCGTCGAAGCTATTATCATGAAGTACAATTTCATCGACGCTAAACCCACAGCGGTGCCTATGGACCCAAGTATGCAGTACACGAAGGACCAATCCCCCACTACGACAACGCAGATCGCTGAGATGAAGCGAGTCCCATTCCGTTCTGCGCTCAGGTCGTTGATGTACCTGGCAGTGGGAACACGTCCAGACGTCGCATTCGCAGTTTCGACTCTGGCACCACAATTCGCCGATAACCCTGGCTGGGCGCACTGGGAAGGGGTGAAGAGAGTATATCGTTATTTGTTGGGCACGAAGAAGTGGGCACTTACCTTCGGAACAACAAAGAGCGGACTCCTCGGCTATGCCGATGTCTTAATAACCGAGGGTCTTATATAAATACGTGTAAGAATGTAATGACACCACAATTACACTGGATAAGACTTCTTGCCAGTCCTCGATTAACACGGTCTATGACTTTTCTTCTTTCGTGGTAGATAACGTGTGAGTTCTTGGGAGGCTTGCTAAACCAATCAGTCAGATTAACTTAGCCGGAGCTTTATTATCTCTGATTGAAACTATGGGATTGTCTAGGATATACCGTCTAGACACTTGAACTGGTTTCCTGAATATATGGTTAACTGTTGAGAAGCTGGTCTCAAATGTGACTACGTGGACCAAAGCTTGTGTTGGTCAATATACAAATACCTGGTGAGAACGCTGGTCTCACAAATAACAACAATGACCAAAGCTCGTGTTGGTCAGTATACAAATACCTGGTGAGAACGCTGGTCTCACAAATAACAATGTTGACCAAAGCTCGTGTTGGTCAGTAAACACTATGTGGTGAGAACACTGGTCTCACAAAACTGGGTTTCTATCGCGAGAAACTTATGTAATCTCAAGGGAAACACTTTCCCTGCACTTGCCTGGACAGTTCTTACAAAGGAAATGGGCTTTGTAAGCAGCAATTTGTTCAGACTGAAGCTTCTTAGGTGAGAGTTCAATTTGCTCAAGTGGGAGTTCTTGAATGCAACAAGTGGGAGATCTATTTTTTTTTGGGGGAGAATGGGCTCTCCTTATATACATTTTGTGTGGGAATATTATGTAAGTAAAAAGGTGATGTAATGACTTCAGAGTGTGAGAAGAATATTCCAAAAACTGGAGCAGAATGTTCTAGCAGATGCAAAAGAACATTCCAGAATATTCATGGTGGGATAATGACATCATTCTGAGTCACTATGAGTCACTATGAGTCATTATGAGTCATTGGAATGTTCTAGCAAATTCCATGGAACATGACATCATTATGACATCACTATGATATCATATCTTTCAACCAAAATACCTGCAGGAGTGTAGGTGAAGTCCTATGACATCATTATGACATCATACCCTGTAGGTACAATTTTATGAAGCATCTGATTAGTCAGAGCATCCTAATAGAAAAGTAAAGTAAAGAAACACTAGAGAAAACAACTCAGAAATAATGGAACAAATAATAGTACACAATACGTGGGCTTTTTAGATAGGTTTTTGTTAGGCTTTGAACTTTTCTCTATGGGTTTCTCTAGCCAAAGTGAATAAGCCAAAGGAAAGGCAATACCTTAACCTTCATTTTGCTTCTCATATCAACTAGGTCATTATGTGATTCCCATCTCACATATGACTTTTCTTCAAAACATGGTGGATTCATGAATCACTGAGGGAAAACTGAAACTATTGGACCAAGGTTTGATACCAAGGTATGGGTTGACTAGTCTGAGGACTAAGCTAACAGACTTTGTCTTTTAGGGGGATACCTAGTAGTCATGTCCATGCATGATTCCCAAATCATGCAGGACACCGATGCAGGTGGTGCCTCCCAAGAACATCGGCGAGCAATTACTGGCTTCGCGCTGCTCGTAGACGGGGGAGCAATACTCTGGGGGTCGAGGAAACAAGAGTTAGTGACACTCTCGACGGCAGAAGCAGAGTACGTAGCAGCAACACATACCGCGAAAGAGATCCTCTGGCTCCGACGTCTCATCTCCGAGGTTTTTCGTCCACTCGAACACCCAACGACCCTCTACTGCGACAATCAATCAGCCATAGCGTTGACAAAGGACGGATCTTACCATGCACGTACCAAGCACATTGACATCCGTTATCATTTTTATTCGTTTTTCTGTTGAACAAGGTTCTATTAGTTTTCTCTATTGCCCCACTGATAGTATGGTGGCAGATACACTTACCAAAGCACTCCCCAACATCAAAGCCAAACATTTCGCGTCCGAGCTTGGTCTCCGCGCTGCCGTTTGAAGGGGAGTGTTGAAGGTCAAACGTCGTTATCAATAGATAGCGCGGACGTTCAATCATACGCTTACATAATCACGCTCATTGTTTAGACTTCTCTTACGCTAAACACACCTCAGTTGGTTCTACACAACTGAGGTGAGATACATTTGTTACTTACTAGTACAAACACTAACGAGCTACCTAGATTATCTTCTATACACCAGTCGGCACTGGTGTGTGCAGTACTGAAACTCCGTCACGGCATATATCGGCAGGTGACATTTCTGCGTGACTTCGGCACTTTCAGCTATCTCATTCAATTCTGCTTCAAATGTATTCGTTTGACCTCGTATTGAGTTGTGTTAGAGAGAGAATGATGTCTATGTAAAGAATTTTGTGTTTAGGTAGCTGGAAACACGAGTTTTGTGAAAGTGCCGACTTCTGGGGGCTGCCGATTGCGCGTACCATAATAGTAGTAAAGGAGCATGAAAACAAACAATCTTTTCCTTTTACCACGCCTTGAACATTCACTCATAAATGGATTTTTCAAGGCCTATCTTGAGTAGTCATAGCTAACCGTCGCACCAGAACAGATTAGGAACTTGCTCTCTTGTGGTGCGGATTCGAAACCTGTCGACATGCACAGTTCTTCGGAGGTTCGTCTAAACATGGCCAGCAAGTGTCCTGGCCCAAGTGGTTTACACAACAGAATCAAAATCTGTTTCTCTTGTACTTCGCAGGTTCGAAACCTGCCTAACAACAGGGTTTTTTTCTATCGGAACACGCCTTGAAGATTCACTCACAGACAGTTCCTCGGAGGTTCATCGCAACTTCGTCCTCGCCGAAGTGGTTACCACAACGGAATCAAAATCCGTTTCTCTTGGACTACGCAGGTTCGAAACCTGCCGAACAACAGGGTTTTTTTCTATCGGAACACGCCCGGTTCCTCGGAGCAACTTCGCCCTGACTGAAGTGGTTACTGCAACATAATCAAAATCTGTCTCTTGGGTCGTACCAGTGCAGGTTCAAAACCTGCACAATGAGTTTTTTTCCATCCGAACACGCCTTGAAGATTCACTGATGAACAGTTCCTCAGAGGCGCATCTCAACTTCGCCCTGGCCAAAGTGGTTACTGCAACGGAATCGAAATCTGTCTTGGACTGACACTACCAGTGCAGGTTCAAAACCTGCCGACGAGGTTTTTTCTATCCGAACACGCCTTGAAGATTCACTGGTGGACAGTTCCTCAGAGGTTCATCTCAACTGCGCCTTGGCCAAAGTGGTTACTGTCACAGAATCGAAATCTGTCTCTTGGCCTGTACCAGTGCAGGTTCAAAACCAGCCGACGAGGTTTGTTTCTCTCAGAACACGCCTTGAAGATTCAGTGATGGACATTTCCTTGGAGCTTTATTTCAACTTCCCCTGGCCGAAGTGGTTACTACAACATAATCGAAATATGTTTGTGTCGGACTTGCGCAAGCTCGAAACTTGCCGACGATAAGGTTTTTTTCGATTGGAACACACTTTGACATTCACTCATAGATGGATTCCTCGGAGGGCCATCTTAACTGATCTTAACCAAGTGGTTACCACAACAGAATCAAAATCTGTTTCTCTTGCAGTCGGTTCGAAACCTGCTGACAACATTTTTGCAGTGTATAGATCCTCAGAGCTCCGTCTTAACTTAGTAGGCCCAGTCATTGCGCCGAAACCTCCCTTTTATGTGATAGTCTGTCCATGAAATAGAATTCACCTTCACGCCTCGTGCGGATCGTCCCAGAAACATAAGGTATATCACTGAGATGTGTACGTGCCAACCTAGATTCTCGACGGACTAACCAAAACTGTCGGGATTCACCACCAAATAAAACAGATCACCAGAATCCTCTATTTCTGAAAGAGAAACATGACGGAGTGAAATATTATCTTTGTGCCTTTAGTAGTTAGCATCCTGCTGAACAAGTGCAATTGCTTTTGCCGAGCGAGCCCGAATAGAGCACTTGAAAGGCTTGGGGTGACTGCGAGTGCATCTGTTCATACCAAAACCTTCAATGCGATAACGTGGGCGACATACCTGATGGTGAATGATGACGGGTCAACCTCGGGGGTGATCTCAACACCGTTCTCGACGACCTTGGAGATATCAAACACCGCCAATGACATCGCCGCGGATATCCAGATGGAGGATTCAGCGAGGAGGAGACCTGTACATCAAAGGCAGGCAACGTCAGAATACTGCGTTGATCATCGACGCTTCTGCGAGTTAGCGATACCTGGACAGATACTGCGCAGGAGAAAGTCAGTATTCCTCTCAAAGTAATTTCCATACTTACCGTCTTCCAAAACCGAAACAGATCGTCCGAGGCTCTGTCTCAGGCTTCTTTCCGTCATTGGCCAAAAAGCGTTCAGGGTTGAATTGTGAGGGATTAGAATAGGTCTCCGGGTTATGGAGCATGAACCTGGCACGATATACTGTGAAAATATCGAACACGGAACGAGGGGGGGTACTAACCAAAGGTTGGGTATTATGATAGAACCTTTTGGAATGTAGTACCCGTCATGGACGTCGTCCTCAGTTACACGGTGGGGAAGACCTGTCATTGAGGACTGTTCGGCTACTAAAGAATGTAATAAACGAGGTACGCATACCGATAGGAGTGACAACATTCCAGCGCAGTACTTCTTTGGCAAGCGCCTCGATATAGGGGAGGGAGGCACGGTCGGCCAAGGAGGGAAGACGATCAGGACCAACAACGGCATCTATTTCAGCCTGAGCTTTCTTCTGCACATCAGGAAAAAGTGTCATGGCTAGAAAGAGCGAATATATTGCGGACACAGTCTGAGAAATCAGGCATCAGTCTCATTGACACACAATGACTGAAGTATGTGAAATATGTAGGGACCAACTGTGTCGGAACCACCGCCATATAGAGATACAGCAGACCATCTCGCAATGTCATGTTCTTCCGCAGTCGGAGTTTGGCCTTCCAACATAGCGGAGATGCATGACATTGGGGCATCGCCAGCAGCCTATAAAATTTAAACTTCAACTCGGATGACCGGAAAACTACGAATGTTAGTCACTATCTCATCTATGGCGAAATTGTAGGGCGCAGAAACCATCTCTTGGACAATCTCGTGCCATTCACGGGCTAGACGCTTGAAGCCAGCACCAGGAAGCCACTCAGGGACCTTGGCCACTAAAAAGATAAGGTCATTGGAACCAAACCATTTCGATGCTATAGCTTACAGAATGGAAGATAATTAACCATGAAGGCACCAGGAGCAATGGACTGTAAAAATTGGTTGTTCGCGCGTTTTGCAATATTGATAAAGGGATCGCTGCTCTCTTTCACTTCATAACCATAAGAGATGCGCAGAATGACAGCGCCAGCGGTACTATAAAAATTCAAGATTATGTCAATGCAAGAATGAATTACATACTGTCGAATGCGTTCCTGTAATTGGTCGGGTGTTGTAAGCACACGCTTGAGGAATCGGTGAGTCTCGATCTCCACAATCGGCCTATAGATGTCCAATGCCGCACGGCTGCCAATGACGCGGTGGAGGTTCTTGCGGTACCGACGAAAACGGCCGCCGTAAGAGAGCAAAAGTAAACTGTCCTTCCAGCCAACAAGTTCGCCAGCCATAGGAAAAACGGGACGGTCAGAGTACACCATGCTCTTGTTATCCAGCATGTCCATCGCAGTCTTGACAGAATTCAACACGATGGTGTGCTGACCCAGAACCTCGACGTGCGAAATTTCACCTGCAGACCAGACTTTGAAATGCATGATTTATGGAAAACGAGGGACTTACCATACATCTTGCCCCACTTTGTGAAGGTTAGCCAGGGCTTGACTTGAGGAATGTCTAGCACATTCCCAACGAGAGGCAACCCCGGAGGACCGGGTGGATATGGTGCAGGGTTCTTCTTTTTGAAGACCCGCATTAGCAGATATACTCCGATACCAACAAGACATGTTGGGTTCAGCCAAGCGACATAGGTAAGCGTCAACATAGTTTACTAGCAGAGGTCAAGAACAAAGTTGTGCAACAGCTCTTATTAGAGCCCGTCTAATGAGGCAAGCCGTCGACGACTCGATAGACGGACTGCGGAAAACCCTGTTCGGGACTTAGACATTGCTTATAAGTAATATGTAGTTTTTCTGATGAGAAATGACGTATACGTACTTAATCGAGGCCTGCAACATGCGGCATGGATGATGGGACATTCCACTCATCAGAAGGTGTAGCCTCGATATAGTAAGAAATATTTTTGTCAGACCATCAGTGTGACAATACAACTTCTGCCATTCTGCCAACTGCCGTTAGATCCAGTGCGGCCATTCTGCTAATTACCGTTCTGCGGCTATTTTACCATTTGCCATGTACAAGGGTCTGCCTAGCTACCTGGTCAAGGAGTCCACTGAGGAATTCGTCACCGGTGTTCAGTATCTTATAGGTGAAATCGTACGAAACGGTACTTACCATCATTGACTTCCTTCGAGTCTTATAAGACTCAATCTGTCACCTGTAGGTTTCCACTGAGATCCAATCAAATTGATGATCAAGGGTTCGTGATGGGCGCAAGAAAGGTAAGTACCTGAGTTTGGTCATAAATTGAACACGGTCCGCAGACAGGACTCTTGTTATTTAATCCTTCAAGCTCCACTACATCCGTCCCCCTCTTGAGTCGATCGTCCTCTCTTACTAGTACTAGACCATGTTGACTCTTACCAACGCCACTGGGCTCGACCTATGTCTTGCTTGTGTCGGAGCGTATCTGCTTAAGCAGGTATTCAACAAGTTGAAGAACCCTGCATATCCCCCTGGTCCTCCGGGGTGGCCTCTCATCGGGAACGTCCTGGACATGCCCCACATCAAGCCCTGGCTCACCTTCACGGAATGGGGCAAGAAGTATGGTGAGTATCTCTCGTTTGCCACAATCTTGCATTTCAGGGTCTTATCTGCAGGTCATATGTCGCATATCGAGGTTCTGGGTCAACACATCGTGGTGCTGAACTCTGTCGAGACTGCGATGGACATGCTGGACAGCAAGAGCGCTATATACTCTGACCGTCCTATTTTTCCTGTTGGTGGCAAACTTATTGGCTGGGAAAACGTTATGACTCTCCTCCCTTACGGCGACCGTTTACGCCGGCAACGCAAAAACTTCCACAGCGTCATTGGCACCCGTGCCGCTGTGGGCAAATATAGCCAGGTCGAGGAGGTCGAGACCCACCGATTCCTCAAGCGTGTGTTCACGAAACCCGATCAACTACAGGCACATGTTCGACAGTATGTACCATTTATCTTTACATCGACAAAATCTTGATTGTTATAGCACCGCTGGCGCTATCATTCTACGCATCTCTCATGGTTATGAGGTGAAAGAGAACAACGACCCCTTCGTTGACATTGCAGACCGCGCTGTGGAACAGTGGTCGCGTGCCACCGCTCCTGGCGCCTTCATGGCTGATGTTGTGCCATTCTGTAAGACATAGCATTCAGACGTTTACTTCCAATCGCCTCACTATTTTTAGTGGTCAAGGTCCCCGAATGGTTCCCTGGTGCTGGCTTCAAGCGCGTGGCCCGCGAATGGCATGACACCCTCGAAGAAATGGTTTCTGGACCATACAAATTCGTCGTCGATCAGATGGTGACCATCATATGTAGCTTTGCGAGTATGCGTTGAACTTTGACTTTCCCAGGCTGCTGGCATTGCCCCGGAGTCTTTCACCTCGAAGCTGTTGAGAGGCAGTCCTTTGTCAAAGGAAGACGAGCATATTGTAAAATGGTCTGCTGCAACTCTATATGCCGGCGCTTCTGACACGGTTGGTCCTCCCTCCATATTTCTAATAATCATCTTCTAAGAACACTACATTTCCTTCCTCAGACTGTTGCTACTATCAACTCGTTCTTCCTAGCTATGACGCTATTCCCTGATGTGCAGAAGAAGGCTCAGGCTGAAATAGATGCTGTTGTCGGTCCTGATCGCCTTCCCTCCTTCACCGACCAAGGCTCTCTTCCTTACATTGAAGCAGTTGCCAAAGAAACCCTACGATGGCATACTGTTATCCCTACCGGTCCGTGCATCTCGTTTAACGCATTATTAAGTCGTCGAACGGTATCTCAATGCCAGGTTTTCCCCACTGTGCCTCTGAGGACGACATCCATGACGGGTACTACATCCCAAAAGGTTCCATGGTTCTACCTAACATCTGGTTGGTACCCTCTTCTATTCATATTCAATGTTTGAACTTCAGAATATAATGGCAGGTTCATGCTCAATGACCCCGAGAGATATGCTAACCCTTCGCAATTCAACCCTGAGCGCTTTTTGGCCAATGACGGAAAGAAGCCCGAGACAGAGCCCCGCACGATCTGCTTCGGTTTTGGAAGACGGTAAGTTTGTAGTAGGTTGTTGTGCCATGCTAACTTTCTGTTCTGCAGTATTTGTCCAGGTATGCCCAACTCCGAGATTGTATTCTGACGCTCGATTACTTTTCGTTTACAGCTATCCACTTCGCTGAAGCCTCCACCTGGTTATCTATCGCGATGTCACTGGCTGTGTTCGACATCTCTAAGGCCGTCGAGAACGGTATTGAGATCACCCCTGAGGTTGATCCATCATTAGGCACGATCAGGTATGTTACATATCTGATCACGCCCGGCGCTGATCCGATAGATACCCTTCTAGCCACCCAAAACCCTTCAAGTGTTCCATTAAGCCTCGTTCTTCGAAAGCCGTCGCGCTCATTGAGCAAGATGCTAACTACTAAGCGTGTGATGATGAAATACGAAGCTGACATAAATACTTATTGTCGGTGGCGATTTTCACATCTGACATCTAGGTCTGTCATAGTTTGAACTTTGCATCACAGTGCAGGATTGACTGTGGTGTCACATATCGATACAATTGTTTTCTTGTTCCATGTTGACAGTGCATGCTCTGAAATCAAAGACTATTGCGGTCTACTTGGCAATCCGCCTGTCTGACACCTCACGCCTCATGATCAAGAGCACACCCAAGTATTTTGGCTCTCTTTTCATTGAGTGACACCTCAAGCTTTACGCACGGTAGCTACCTCCGGCTACTTCACCAACAGCTCACGACAAACTTATCGTGCTGAGTGCATCATTATATTAGCATCGCGAAGTTTGTCTCTCAAACATTAAACTGCGGATCCGCAGGCTTCGTTAATGTCAGAACTTCCCAGTGCCATCGATTTTTTTTATATCTCAGTCGTCGCCCGTTTGAGCGCGTAGGATGGGAAACTTTTGGTCTGACGCTCCTGGACTCTACCACGACCCATATCTCTGCCCCTCCAATCCAACCTAATCCAACCCTCCGAAGCCGGTTTTGAAGTGTAGACGGCTGGAAACGGGCAACAGCGAAACTTGTTTGGTGGTACTATGAGATGCAACAGGATCGAGTTCAGTCACAGGATCGAGTTTTGGCCATGGAATAGAGGTTGACCATGGGATCGAGTTCGGCCACATTGTCAGAGTCTTCCTTAGACAGAAACATAGATCACGATGGGATATATCTTGTTGCCGAACCATACGGTACAGCGCGACTTTCACGATGGGTGCTTGTTAAGAAACTTGAAGAAAGCAACGTTAGAGTGATTGGAGGCAGAGTAGGTGATAGTGGAGTCGGATCAATGACCAGAAGAGATGCTTGACGAGCGGTGACTGAGGTCTTGAATAGCAAGCTGCTTGGAAAAGCGAAGCCCAAGCCGGAAGCGGCCAGTAGAGCGTCGCGAGGCAGACTACGTCCTTAACACCCCGTCTCCTGGGATAAGGGTCCGTTAGCTGGGGCAAGATGGACGCTAGGTGGCGGGGATGACAACGGATTCGAATCTGCGAAAGTTCTCATCAGGGGGCTACCTCTACCCAACCGCGCCAACCTTCTCGTTCTGTGTAGGACCGTTGCAACCGCGTCCGATGACCGGCCAGTTACATACGGTAAGTGTGACCCACCAGCAGGGTAGTTTACAGTTGGGGGAGGGCTAGTGAGGGGGGCAGGAAGCTTCAGGCCCCAGACCTCGTGGCCTTCAGCACATCGGGGCCAAAACCCACTCACCGAGGTACCCATTTTGGCTGTTTCCGAACCGAATGGGAATTGGTGTCTGCGCTCAGAGACAATGCTGGACCTCTGTCAAGGAAGTTGTACCTCATTCGTTTTGAGATCCGGTAGTCAAATTATTTTGGAATATGAAAAGAGGAATAGAGCAGGGTCGGAGCCACTGGCAGCTGTGAGCTTCGGTGTCAGTGGCGGACAACGGTGGCAAGTCGGATCGAGTCATCGCGGAACTTCAATAGTGTCATTGCAGACTCGATTCTAGATCTGATCATCCACTTCTAACACCATGACCACATGTTGATAACTGCGATAAGAGCAACCTGGGTGAGTGGTAAGTATTCAGATGAAAGTCAAATTGGACATACTAGTATTACTTGTCTACTATTCGGTCTGACTCGGATATCATTCGGAGCTTGTGTCACAAGGGTATTTCTTGGAATGTAATACTTGGACAGCAGGCACGATGATTCAGGCCTCAGGTTTGTAGTTTGAAGATAGAAATGGTCATTGGTAAGTAGCACTTGATAAATTCGGAGTTTGTGTCACTAACAAGGGTACAGTGATTAGAAGACAAGTTGGTATCAGACTGGCATGACAGCAAATTGAATGAGTCATGCATATGCATCAGGCTCAGGCTTGTCCTACCCTGGGTACTGGGACCATTCATGGTATATCATTTGTTTGAGCGACCATATAAGAGTTGTTGCACAACCGTGACTTTGTTCTTGAGTTTTTCAACCTCTGCTAGTTAACTATGTTGACGCTTACCTATGTCGCTTGGCTGAACCCAATATGTCTTGTTGGTATCGGAGTATATCTGCTAATGCGGGTCTTCAGAAAGAAGAACCCTGCACCATATCCACCCGGTCCTCCGGGGTTGCCTCTCGTTGGGAATGTGCTAGACATTCCTCAAGTCAAGCCCTGGCTCACCTTCACAAAGTGGGGCAAGATCTATGGTAAGTCCCTCGTTTTCCATAAATCATGCATTTCAAAGTCTGGTCTGCAGGTGAAATATCGCACGTCGAGGTTCTGGGTCAGCACACCATCGTGTTGAATTCTGTCAAGACTGCGATGGACATGCTGGATAACAAGAGCACGGTGTACTCTGACCGTCCTGTTTTTCCCATGGCTGGCGAACTGGTTGGCTTCAAGGACAGTTTACCTCTTCTCTCTTACGGCGGCCGTTTTCGTCGGTACCGCAAGAACCTCCACCGCGTCATTGGCAGCCGTGCGGCATTGGACATCTATAGGCCGATTATGGAGATCGAGACTCACCGATTCCTCAAGCGTGTGCTTACAACACCTGACCAATTACAGGAACACATCCGACAGTATGTAATTCATTCTTGCATTGACATGATCTTGATTTTTTATAGTACCGCTGGCGCTATCATTCTGTACATCTCTTATGGTTATGAAGTGAAAGAGAGCAGCGATCCCTTTATCAATATTGCAGAACGCGGTCTCGATTCATTTTCACAGACCACTACTCCTGGTGCCTTCATGGTTGATTATCTTCCGTTCTGTAAGCTATAGCATCGAAATGGTTTGGTTCCAATGACCTTATCTTTTTAGTGGCCAAGGTCCCTGAGTGGCTTCCTGGTGCTGGCTTCAAGCGTCTAGCCCGTGAATGGCACGAGATTGTCCAAGAGATGGTTTCTGCGCCCTACAAGTTCGCCATAGATGAGATAGTGACTAACATTCGTAGTTTTCCGGTCATCCGGGTTGAAGTTTAAATTTTATAGGCTGCTGGCGATGCCCCAATGTCATGCACCTCCGCTATGTTGGAAGGCCAAACTCTGACTGCGGAAGAACATGACATTGCAAGATGGTCTGCTCAAGCTCTATACGGCGGTGGTTCCGACACAGTTGGTCCCTCCCTACATATTTCACATACTTCAGTCATTGTGTGTCAATGAGACTAATGCCTGATTTCTCAGACTGTGTCCGCAATATATTCGCTCTTTCTAGCCATGACACTTTTTCCTGATGTGCAGAAGAAAGCTCAGGCTGAAATAGATGCCGTTGTTGGTCCTGATCGTCTTCCCTCCTTGGCCGACCGCGCCTCCCTCCCCTATATCGAGGCGCTTGTCAAAGAAGTACTGCGCTGGAATGTTGTCGCTCCTATCGGTATGCGTACCTCGTTTATTACATTCTTTAGTTGCCGAACAGTCCTCAATGACAGGTCTTCCCCACCGTGTAACTGAGGACGACGTCCATGACGGGTACTACATTCCAAAAGGTTCTATCATAATACCCAACCTTTGGTTAGTACCCCGCTCGTTCCGTGTTCGATATTTTCACAGTATATCGTGCCAGGTTCATGCTCCATAACCCGGAGACCTATTCTAATCCCTCACAATTCAACCCTGAACGCTTTTTGGCCAATGACGGAAAGAAGCCTGAGACAGAGCCTCGGACGATCTGTTTCGGTTTTGGAAGACGGTAAGTATGGAAATTACTTTGAGAGGAATACTGACTTTCTCCTGCGCAGTATCTGTCCAGGTATCCCTAATTCGCAGAAGCATCGATGATCAACGCAGTATTCTGACGTTGCCTGTCTTTGATGTACAGGTCTCCTCCTCGCAGAATCCTCCATCTGGATATCCGCGGCGATGTCATTGGCGGTGTTTGATATCTCCAAGGTCGTCGAGAACGGTGTTGAGATCACCCCCGAGGTTGACCCCTCACCATTCACCATCAGGTATGTCGCCCACGTTATCGCGTTGAAGGTTTTGGTATGAATAGATGCACTCGCAGCCACCCCAACCCTTTCAAGTGCTCTATTCGGGCTCGCTCGGCGAAAGCAACTGCACTCATTCAGCAGGATGCTAAATACTAAAGGCACAAGGATAAGCTTCTCGCCATTTCGCCATTTCGCCATTTCGCCATTTCGCCATTTCGCCATTTCGCCATTTCGCCATTTCGCCATTTCGCCATTTCGCCATTTCGCCATTTCGCCATTTCGCTCCGTCATGTTTCTCTCTCGGAAATGGAGGATTCTGGTGATCGTACATCATGTATTATTATTGCCTCATCTTTTTGAACCAATGCCATATACTTGTCTGATAACTTGAGTAGCAAGCTTAAGCTCTTCAGCCAATGGCCGACGATTTTACGCGTTGCGGCTACCCTTGACTGATCAGAAAGCTCGCATAATCCGGACACCATATGCACCTGAACAGGTGAAGTATGGAAAGCCAGACAGCCGCGCTCCCTTAGTCAGTATCACACATCCGTAATAGGTAAGAGGACTTCGTGCACCTTCGAATCATCCGAGTACCTTGGTTCGGTTTTGAGCAAATTTTTTCCATTATTCTAGGATTCGGAACATTGTTCAACCCATACTGTAGATCTGCTTCGAGTCTCCATCATTTGATTTTGATTGATGATTTTCTTATGATGACTCGCGCTCACTCGCTGTCGGTCAGAGCGCTGATAATGGCAATCGAAAATATGTTCCGCCCCGCATCAACACAAAACAGGAGCGCATGCAAATTAGTACACATATCAGAATGATATGACTCGGTCTGCCACTTTCAATTCTCCTACCTTTAGCTTCCGAATCATCCTCGGACGCTTTGGAAGAGCCAACGACCGAAGGAGTGTTCATCGATGAGACTTCAGCGAGGCTGGGGAGGTTACATCATCTGCCATCTGCCTGACCATCAGACTCACTCTGTCCTTAGCTTGCGTGCATTCTTCTGGCCTCCAGCTCCATCAATGTTTCATTTGGAGGTGAATCCCGACAGTTTTGGTTAGTCCGTCGAGAATCTAGGTTGGCACGTACACATCTCAGTGATATACCTTATGTTTCTGGGACGATCCGCACGAGGCGTGAAGGTGAATTCTATTTCATGGACAGACTATCACATAAAAGGGAGGTTTCGGCGCAATGACTGGGCCTACTAAGTTAAGACGGAGCTCTGAGGATCTATACACTGCAAAAATGTTGTCAGCAGGTTTCGAACCGACTGCAAGAGAAACAGATTTTGATTCTGTTGTGGTAACCACTTGGTTAAGATCAGTTAAGATGAGCCTCCGAGGAATCCGTCCATGAGTGAATGTCAAAGTGTGTTCCAATCGAAAAAAACCTTGTCGTCGGCAAGTTTCGAGCTTGCGCAAGTCCGACACAAACATATTTCAATTATGTTGTAGTAACCACTTTGGCCAGGCGAAGTTGAAATGAACCTCCGAGGCAATGTCCATAACTGAATCTTCAAGGCGTGTTCTGAGAGAAAACAACCTCGTCGGCAGGTTTTGAACCTGCACTGATACAGGCCAAGAGACAGATTTCGATTCTGTGACAGTAACCACTTTGGCCAAGGCGCAGTTGAGATGAACCTCTGAGGAACTGTCGTTCAGTGAATCTTCAAGGCGTGTTTGAATAGAAAAAACCTCGTCGGCAGGTTTTGAACCTGCACTAGTAGTGTCAGTCCAAGAGACAGATTTCGATTCCGTTGCAGTAACCACTTTGGCCAGGGCGAAGTTGAGATGCGCCTCTGAGGAACTGTTCATCAGTGAATCTTCAAGGCGTGTTCGGATGGAAAAAAACTCATTGTGCAGGTTTTGAACCTGCACTGGTACGACCCAAGAGACAGATTTTGATTATGTTGCAGTAACCACTTCAGTCAGGGCGAAGTTGCTCCGAGGAACCGGGCGTGTTCCGATAGAAAAAAACCCTGTTGTTCGGCAGGTTTCGAACCTGCGTAGTCCAAGAGAAACGGATTTTGATTCCGTTGTGGTAACCACTTCGGCGAGGACGAAGTTGCGATGAACCTCCGAGGAACTGTCTGTGAGTGAATCTTCAAGGCGTGTTCCGATAGAAAAAAACCCTGTTGTTAGGCAGGTTTCGAACCTGCGAAGTACGAGAGAAACAGATTTTGATTCTGTTGTGTTAACCACTTGGGCCGGGACGCTTGCTGGCCAAGTTTAGACGAACCTCCGAAGAACTGTGCATGTCAACAGGTTTCGAATCCGCACCACAAGAGAGCAGATTTCTAATCTGTTCTGGTGCCAGACGGTTAGCTATGACTACTCGAGATAGGCCTTGAAAAATCCATTCATGAGTGAATGTTCAAGGCGTGGTAAAAGGAAAAGATTGTTTGTCTAGCTAATAAGACTGGTCAAGATAGACTCATTCGGTTACGAGTCGTAAGAATCATATGGGATTAGCAATCATTCACCAAAAATGAAATAAAATGCTCCTTTACGCGTTTGCTCAGCACATTCAGTACTTCTCAGTACTTACTTAAGTCCTTGCTGCTCCAAGCTCATGGTGTATCCCGACCCCTGCGCCAGGAGATGCCGGATCTTATTTGCTGCATGCGGGAACTTTAAAATTGATAATGCCAATAAGTAGTGGCTGAAGATCTCAGGACTCAGAAATCACATAATGTGACCGTGTCTCTATTTGAATGTCACGATCATCTCCTTTATTTCCAAACGTTGTTTCTTATAGGAACTTCACGCGCACACCTCAAATTGTGGCAAGCAACAACTTAGGTCTTTATGTGTTATCAACCTACCGGTCTCCAAGCAAAGTCAGTACCATCCGACAGATTGGCCGACTTTGGTCCAACGATCGGACACCTGCGGAAGTGAACTAGCTGCAGGGTAAGCAGCTGCGGCGTCACACGCTGAGCTCGATCCTCTATTTGTCTTGTAGGGTCTTTTGATATCCTACCGGACCACGGTATGCGCGCCTTCTCACAATAAATTGAATGGAAGAGATACTCGCCTATTATCGTTACAATTCTTTGAAGCTCAGCTGCCGGTGTATTACATGATGATACATCACTGATCTTGCTTAGATTGTTGGTCTCCTAACCGCAAGTGATTCCTTGTAATGAATAAATAAGTCAAGGACGAATAAATAAACAGCTTGCAGTTGGCCGTATGAGCATTACCTTGTGCAGAGGCATAACAGTCGAACCTTTTAGATAGAACTCGAGTGTCCAGTCAGACAATGTATAGAGATTCCAGGGGCGCAATGGTCAAATTCACTCTTTCTGAATCGCCGAAGAAGGCGTCAGAGCGCCATTGGGCTGGGAAATAGCTGGATTGAATTCGGGATTGCCCGAATCACATGGTTGCAGGTTTGGCGTCGATTGGCCTATCATCCCAGTCAAGAACTAAAAGAAACCGTCAAAACATACATATAAATGCTCACTTGGAGTAGCATTGCTCTTTTCGCCCCTGCCTGCCGACATGGTACGTTCCAGTGAAGCACGAATGCCAGCGATGAATGATGGGTCCGATAATAAAGGGGCGTCAGCTATCGCTCGCTCAACAATAGGATAGCTGAGAAAAGTAGGCCCGGTCATCAGCACTGACCAAGCAGCAATGAGCGGACGAACCGGTCGATTTCCCCTAATAATTCACGCTGGACAGCATCATTGGGCATAGATATCAGTTTTGGGTCAGAAGACAGCCGTTGTCGGGCTATATCATCAACCCGAGATTTAAAGGCCTCTGTGCGGTCCTACAGGCCGGGTAAGCGGTCGTGCCACGTATGTATTGGATGACAACTCACACTGCGCTGGAAATGTGACAGGAGATCACGTCTCAGACGGTCAAATTCGCCCGATTTTTTGAACCTGTGGTGTAGTTTTTGAGTATTACCCCGCTAGCATATAAAACGACTCACTCGTCTATTAATTGGGTTGGATTGGTGATGGTCATAATACAAAAGGCGCATACTTAGCGCTGAGAGATAACGGGATGACAGTCAAGGTGAGAAGGAAATAAAGACCCCGATTCGGACATAAGCAGATCATGATCAGTGCTACACCCAAACGAGTTATTGGCCTTCGTCACGAACCACATTTGCCGCTGGCGTCTGACGCGTACACAAGTTATTTTTTCACCTAATCATCAAGATGGCACAAGAATTTCCGACTCTAACAAACGACCTGCTCCTCCGCGCAGCTCGCGGCGAGCAGACAGAACGCGCACCCGTATGGGTTATGCGCCAAGCAGGGAGATATCTCCCAGGTACGCCATCCAGATACCCTTTCCATCCGATTCACCATAACCTGCACCAGAGTTCCGAAAAACCCGTGAAACCCACGAGTTCTTCGAGATATGCCGCTCGCCTACTCTCGCAACTGAGATCACCATGCAGCCCATCCGGCGGTACGCCGGCCTTCTCGACGCAGCTATCATCTTCTCCGATATCCTCGTCGTGCCGCAAGCCATGGGTATGGAAGTGATTATGAACCCGGGCCCGCACTTCACCGATCCCTTGAACACGCCTGCGGACGTCGAGAAGCTGCCCCGCGAGGTGGATGTAGAGAAAGAGCTCGGATATGTGTTCGAGGCACTCACCCTCACGCGGAAGACCCTTGCAGGGCAGGTTCCCCTCATCGGCTTCAGCGGGGCGCCGTGGACACTTATGATGTACATGATCGAGGGCGGCGGAAGCCAGACGCGTCAGAAATCAAAGACGTGGCTCTTTAAATACCCCGAGGCTTCAAGACAGCTACTTTGGCGCATCACAGACATCTGCGTGCAGTATCTAATCGGGCAGGTGAAGGCCGGCGCACAGGTTCGTCCACGTTTGTCTTATCGCGGATCAGGACAGTGGGATCACACAAACTAAACTATGATTACCAACAGCTTCTGCAGATATTCGATTCGAATGCTGGAGATTTGTCGCCGCATGACTTTTCTACGTTCGCTCTGCCTTATCTGAAACGTATTGCGGACGAAGTCCGTGAGGGACTCAAGGCACGACAACTCCCTGTCGTCCCTCTCACTTTGTTTGCAAAAGGCGCATCCCCATCTCTCGCTGCAAGCGCAGGATACGACACCATCGGTCTCGACTGGACGCTTGACCCTCGGGATGTTGCCAAGCTCACCGATGGCATTATTGACGGTAGAACTATCACTCTACAAGGCAACCTCGATCCCGTGGTGCTTTATGGCGGTAGAGAAGCCATTGAGCGTGAGGTGAAGAGGATGTGCAATATGTTCCATGATGCTAGGGGCGGTGCATGCAAGGCATGGATTGCAAATTTGGGTCATGGCATCACACCAGGGGTTGATCCAGAAGACATGAAGTTCTTCCTGGAGTGTGTTCACAAGTACTCGGCAGTACCGTCTTCATGACGTGAGAGGGGCAAAAAAAAGTTGTAATTACACCAAGGGAACCTTCATCTCACGCCGCCAATAGGCAGGACGTTGCGGACGAGATCACCTGCTCTCGTATATCATTCCATAGCGCCTTCTGGTAAGACAAGTGGTACGGAAAGGTAAATGAGATCAGGGCTACACAATATGGATGCTCGATGATGGGTGATTTGGGGATAATGTGGACAGTGCGGATATCGAAAGATACTGAGCCTATACGACGCCAGAAAGAAAATTCACCATTAAATACAGAAAACGAATGAAGATGATCATTGTCGATAATGAAAAGTGCGAGAGCTGACTAAACATGAACGCGAAAGCAGGAATACAGCTTGCAACAGATCCAATGCTATGGTGTCTATGCAACGACATCCGCAGCGCTAAAGCTGCTTCTTCTCCGTCTAACGGGCCGTGGACCAGGGCGTTGTGTAGACTTCGAGGGAGGCATAACGATGGCAGAGGCTCCTGCCTTCATCCAGGATTCAGGTTTGCCTGATCGTGTAGTGGGTAGTTCCGCCAGCGAAGGTGCAGGGTTATGTTTCTTGGCGAGTGTCGGTAATCGCGAAGGGGTAGGTGAAGGGGGTTGGGGTACACGACGCGCTGATGGGGCACCAGGCCCTCTTGCAGCAGCAGCAGCAGTACTACGCGCCGCTGAAGCTCCAGTCAATCGGGGTATCTTGTTAGGAGGTGGAGCTGCCGCTCGACCGTTCCTGGCGGCAGTAGTTTTCTGATGTACGCTCGTCACGGATGACCGTAACACCCGCGTCGGGCGTTGTTCAGACGCTGTACCTCTTGCGCCCGAGACTCGAGTCGTTGTCCTAGCACGAGGCCGGGTAACGGGTGGTGCTGCTCCAAGAGCAGGGAGGGTGTCATCCATCTCCACATCTTCTTCGTCCGATTCAATGGCGACTCGCTTTGCCATAGGCGTCTTGCGCGGCTGTCCTGGCGGAGGCGTCTCACGCGCCCTCGTAGCTACGACAGCACGACCGGGGGTGACGGGTAGTATGGGTGGTAGGGGTGGCGTCAACGATCTGGTTTCATGCATGACTTCATCTTGTTCTGCAGGAGGTGTAGCAGGAGTCACGACATGTGCGGCGGCTGCGACTGCAGCTGCCTGCAAGCGTCGTATCTCATCTGCAGCGGCCCACTTTGCCCATTGAAGCTGCATCTGGTGCATGTAATGTTGCTGTGGACCAACAACACAGCCTGGCCTGACAATGCGCATAAACGCAATCGCCTCCGATGCTGTAAATCCATACTTCCAGATAAGATATGCCCCAATGAGGCATCCGGTGCGACCGAGCCCCGCTTTGCACTGGGTATCATATAAACATGTCAGGACAACGAGCAAAATACATGTGAAATAACCCACGTGTACAGCAACGACCCCACCGCCCTCAATGACGGCGTCTGCCACGTCAATGAAGGTGCGGACGATTTCGTCTGACGGGTTTGACCCATCTTCGAAACATAGATCGAGATGTTTGATTCCACGATCCAAAAATAGCTGTTTATCGTAGAGCTCTGCATTGAGACGGACGACGAGGTCGACTTTATGCTTCTCGAAATAATCGAGGCAATTGCAGAAAGCGGAATTAAGTTTACGTTGTAGAGCGAGTTTGCGAGGTGATTTGGGTGGTGAAGCTACACCAGGTCGCACAGGGGATGTAGGGACAACAGTAGTAGCAACAGCAGTCTCGATTTCATTCTTCTGTTTTGTCCACGCATAATCTCTAG
The DNA here is from genome assembly GCF_016647625.1 of Suillus subalutaceus. Lineage (NCBI taxonomy): Eukaryota > Fungi > Basidiomycota > Agaricomycetes > Boletales > Suillaceae > Suillus > Suillus subalutaceus. The sequence continues at coordinate 638,546 of NW_024540253.1, read as the reverse complement.
GCGAAGCAAATGCGATGAAGTTGGGTGTTATCCAGTTCCAGTCACCGTTCTCGACCTTCTCATAGAACTCGTAATCTTGGAGGTCGAAAACATCAAGGTCGATAAGGCGGTTTTGAATTCCTTTCCAGAAACCCCACAAACAGTCGTGAATGCTAAGGTTGAAGGTAGAAGGGCCACGCCCTGCGTCTCTGAAAGACATGAACTCTAGTTCGCTTATGGGTTGGAAGCAGCGCCATGGAGTGTAATTATGGACGATCAACTGAGAGTGGGTGAATACGGTAGGATTTTGTGAGATAACGAGTCATACCATGTACAGGGCCATCAACAAGGCAGCATTAGCTTTACGACGTGGATCATCGGAAGAATAGAGAACGAGACGGTGTGCGCTGAGATCTTCATCCTGTGGCGATCATGATCGCGTGCCAACGATCGAGGAGAATTGGACGCGTACCTTCAAAAGGCCATGAATTAATAGGCACGCTTTGTAGACCATTGCGAGGTTTAGCGGGCCCCAGTCCTGATAGAATGAGGTGTAGAGCAGCTGGTCATCGATTGTAAAGTAGTAGTAAATTGCGTCATCATCCGGGGTGGGGACTGAAGGACCAAGTGGTGCACCCATGTGGGGTTGGGGGCGAATCTTTGGAGCATTTCCTGAGTTGGAGGCTGCGCTATTGAGAGATTGGGGAGATGGTGCGGGGTAGGGGAAGGTAGTAAAGTAAAGCCTAGAGATAGGATTAATTCAGAAATTTGGAAATGACCGGTCAAGAGCGGACTTGCCTGTCTCCAAAATAGCAGAGCGGAGCGCAGGTTGGTGCCATGACAGGAGCTCACTGTTGTGAACGGTGACTAGAACGGTAGAAAGCCTCGTGGTGGTCAGAGTGAAAGACGCGGTTTGTGAGGGCAGGAACAATTGCCGCTATCAAGCCTCGAGGAAAGAACCACCTTACAAAAGGAAACGGGTCCCGTGACCGTCGCGTCAGGCTTCAAAGTTGCTTTCTTCACATCCTTTTGTTTCTTATTTGACAGATTTTTAAATTAAAGCAACTGCTCTCACTTCAAGTTGCCTTGCCACAGGCAGCTTCCAGACTCATAAAGAGAGAGAAGAGTCGACCAAGGATAATCCCAACTCCTTGGCAAAAACAGCGCGTCTGCAACGAGGCAACCCGTAAAACAACGTGGTGTACATTAATGCGCGGCAGCCTATCTAATTCTATACGAAGCAGACTAGGAAGCCTAAATGCAACATCAAGGAAGGGGGTTACGGGCGTAACTGAATCGAAATAGACTTGCGAAGAACACGAGTATCGGATCTTATGATGGATTGTTGGGGATCGGGTTTCACAATGCATCATGCATCAAAACACACTCTTGAGACATTGTAAACCCGCCCACAGTCACGGTGCGGTGCCGTAAAGAAGGAACGGATGTCTTCCAGGGACTGGGTGCTGTAGCATTTCAGATCGTTGTGAGAGAAACTTCCAGGAGCTTGGAGAGCGTTATGGTCATCTTGAACTGCAGCATGCAATGCTGGGACATAGCATTCAGTGATACATGCTCTCTAAAATTATGAAGTCTTTTGGTGCCACAGCGCAGAAGCTCAAAGGTGGACGACATGGACATCGCGTTGTTTGTTCTTGTTGAAGCACGTGTATGTATCGGAAACCGCGACGCCCGTCAGCCCCAGCTCGCCTGAGAGTCCACCACCAAAATCGTTTGGATAGCAGTAATCCCCTGGAATCACGCATAAACGCGTTTAACTGTCTTCATCATGCCTGAGGGTCAGATTTTCAAGGTACTACTACTTGCTACCTGCTAACCACCCCCGCACTAACCTCATTCATGTGACCCATAATCCTAGGCAACTTACAGCGGAATTCCCGTGTTCGAGATGTGAGTCTTTCATTTCACATTCAGGTCGGAGCCTCATTCATGGTTACGCGCCCAGGATGTGCAAGGGCGTTGCTGTCATGCGCCGGCGCGCTGACTCGTGGCTCAACGCGACTCAGATCCTGAAAGTCGCAGGATTCGACAAACCTCAGCGAACCCGCGTACTCGAGAGAGAAGTCCAGAAAGGCGAGCACGAAAAGGTTCAGGGTGGGTATGGAAAGTACCAAGGTAAGCAATCTCCGTGACTCCTTTTTTGTGATCGCTTGAAGAACACATCCCACTAAAGGAACGTGGATACCTCTTGAACGAGGTCTCGCCCTGGCAAAACAGTACAACTGTGAAGCTGCTCTGCGCCCCATCATTGATTTTCAACCGGCAGCCAAGAGCCCGCCTCTGGCTCCTAAACATCTCGTCTCTACGAGTACAGCGGCTCGTCCCCCGCGTCGCACCGCTGCAGCTGCAGAAGCAGCGGCCGCCCTTGCTGCTACTGCTCGCTCACGCCGTAATGCAGAACCCATAGTTGAATCCGATCACGAAATATTATCCGTCCATGCATCGGAGGATGGATCTATGACATCCTCGCCTTCCCGCGGCTCATCAAGTTCACGCACTCCCTCACCCATCGGAAATAAATTTGGATCGACGGACACTACTAAAGACCGCCGCAGTGGCAATCGTCGAAAACCACCACAGCGCCACATAGATGACCGCTATGATGACGAGGGTTCAGAGGAGGAACCCACGCAGTCTAACGGCACGACCGACCCACGCGCATACGCAGACCAAATCCTCGAGTACTTCATTTCTGACTCAAATCAAATTCCCCAGGTTCTCATTTCCCCACCGCCTGATTTTGACCCGAATACCGCCATCGATGATGATGGTCATACGGCATTGCATTGGGCCTCAGCAATGGGTCGCCTACGTATTGTCAAGTTATTGATCACAGCGGGCGCAGAAATATTCAAGGTGAACAAAGCAGGTCAGACTGCGCTCATGCGAAGTGTCATGTTTGCAAACAACTATGATGTGCGGAAATTCCCCGAGCTGTACGAACTTCTTCACCGTTCCACACTCAACATCGACAATTATAATCGGACCGTATTTCACCACATCGTCGACGTCGCAATGTCGAAGGGGAAAACACATGCCGCGCGGTACTACATGGAAACAGTGCTCAACCGCCTAGCTGACTACCCAAAAGAACTCGCAGATGTCATCAATTTTCAAGACGAAGACGGTGAAACTGCACTGACAATGGCTGCCCGGTGTCGGAGCAAGCGTCTTGTGAAACTTCTTATCGATCACGGGGCTAATCCAAAAATCATTAACAATGATGGCAAGAGCACCGAAGACTACATCCTCGAGGACGAACGTTTCCGTTCGTCTCCAGGTCCAACCTCTCGCCTCTCATCAATGTCCTTCCGCAATGCCCAAGCGACTCTCGGTCCCACATCCTCCAATGCAATGACGTTGGCCTACCCTATGAATGGTGACAGGCCCCCACTCCATCACTCTGTTGCAGGGCAGAAGGCCAGCACGCGCTGTGTCAATGATATCACAAGCATGCTCGACAGTCTCGCCTCGTCATTCGACCGCGAACTGCAAGAAAAAGAGCGTGACATGACACAAGCGCATGCACTCTTGCAGAATATTCAGCAAGAAATTCTAGAGAGCCACCGCGCCGTGAACCAGCTCAAAACGAAAGCGGAGGGGCTGCAGCTAGCTAAGAGTGTGCTTGTGGATTTGGAAGGACGATTACTTGACAAGATGGGGAGGCGGTATCGTCTGGGCTGGGAGAAATGGGTAAAGGACGAGGAGAACCGCGAAATGTCGATACGGGATGCTGCTGATGGAGAGTTGAAGATCACAGCAGCGACGGTGCCTTACCGGACGGACGACGACATCGAGGAAGTTGCAGAGCCTGGGAAAGACAAGGGGAAAGGGAAGCGAAAGGCATTACCCCAGGAAGAGGAGATCTCGGACCTGTTGGCGTTATATGCTGACGTGCCTACGGATCCAGAAACACTGCGAGTCACCTGCGATGCCTTAAGAGAAGAGATTGGACTGCACAGGAAACGAAGGAAAGATATGTTTGACGAGCTGGTTTCATTCCAAGCAGAGGCGGGGACTGGTGGACGAATGGCTGAGTATAGAAAACTGATTGGGGCAGGGTGTGGTGGAGTGCAGCCATCGGAAGTGGACAACGTGATTGGGATGTTGCTTGAGGTAATTACATTTCCTCGAGTATTGGCCGTATGTCTCACCTTTTTTTGCTGTAGACGCTAGAGTCGGAGGAACCCAGCGCATCATCGACAGCATGGAGCGGGTCCAAAGCTGGGCCGATGGGCTGACGGCCGAGTTTATTGAGGCATTGGTAATTTATGACATTCTTCTCTTGTAATCATACCGAGCCTTTATTGCTGGATCTCGACTTCAATACAAAAAAAAAATCGCACATCAATCGTTGACTCACGTCTTTCTCCTGAGACACGACTTTGAGTATGCTCAAACCGCAGTACTTAGCTGAGCTGCTTCCGCTTCAGGAGATGCTAGTAGTAGTATTACTATACCGTAAAGTTGCTTAGTCAGCTATTACTTACTTTTCCTCCGAGTTGTCTTGAACATACTAGACAGTCTCGGACTCGATGTCACTCACCCGTATACAGGTCCAGCGAGCTACTACTGTCTCTCCATGGACTCGAGATTTCCGACACCTTCTCCCTGTCCCAAAACACTTTCAGAATAGACAGACATGGTTCGACCCCATCACAAAGGCCGTACGCGTCAAAGACCGTATAAAATACTGGAACGTTGTTCCAGGTGATCAAATTTGCATACGCGGAGACACGCGCAAGACCATCCACGAGGTTCTCAGCATAAATAAATTTACCAATCGCGTCTATTTGAAGGGTGCCAACCTCGTGCGTAGTTTATCACACTGACTGTACTGCACTGGTGCTGACTGAGTGGTTTTGTAGCATGAGGGGAAGCAATACAAGACCCCGGTCAACCGCAGTGTGCACTACTCAAGATGTATGCTCTACATGGGCGAACAAGTGGGAAAGGCTACCTCAGTTGGTGAGCAGCCCAAGGCGATCTCGTAAGTGTTTACACCTTTCCGCGTCCTTGCCTTTGACTGTATAATGCCCAGTGTGTTTGCGAGACGTATTGGTGTGCGAGATCCTCATTGGGATCCCATTCTCTACCGCTGGAACTGGAAGCGTCTGGTGCTCGCTACTGATCCATATACCCCAAAGACAAAAATCGAACTAGAATGGCCTCAACCGGAAGAGAGAGACCACAAAGAACGTCAGACACTCACATTTTACTTTTGTTTCGTTTTCTGACCTCAGGGTGACGTAGCTAATCCATTGTTGGACACGACGCCAGAGACGGTTCGGGAAATAACGTATAAACCACCCGTGTTCTCGCTGTCCAAATTGATTTCCCTCGAGAGTGGCATAGCTGAGAAGGCATACCTCAGGACGCTGTTCAATCCTTCTGCCGTTCCTTTCGACACGTCAGCGCCGATGGAGGTATATCTTACAAAGGAGCTGAGCAATCCTCATAGCAGAGCGAAGAAGCAAGCGCGCTGGCAGGCTGCTGCGAAGCGCAAGAGCATGCTCTTCAAAAAGTTCGTTGCCCAGGAACTCAGGAATCTTAATGGCCGGAGTATTCGGGATGCGCGCGCAGAAGCTGCTTTCAAGTACCGACAGAAGCTGGAAGAGGAGAGAAAGTCGGAGAAGAAACGGAGGTGGTTGACCAAGGACCGTCTTGCGAAGATGGACAGAAAGTCTAAGCGCAAGGCAAGGAAGGCGGAGAAAACAGAAGGAGAAGCTCAACCAGTTGGTCTTGCGAGATGCACCAAACCAATTTATCCCTGGCAAGTCTGCGAGGAGACAAGAAGTATGATATTGTGTCGGGGGATGCTTCTAGCTAGTACCTATCGTATTATACGGCTCGGTTAGTTATCAACTGGTATCTGAATCTCTATCAGTCCCTGGCCCTATGCCATTTCGCTTATAATATAACGTGAGAGACTTGCTCTCGGACTGGGCTAGTCTTCAGCTGGCAGACTGGCAGAAGGAAGAAAACCGCAGCTGGCACCTGCCCTGAGCGTTGCGAACCATGTTGCACATCTCTTTCGCTTCCACCATAGCTTCATTGCCAGCGACGTTGCTGCACTCATAGGCACACAATGAACATTCGTACGTCTGCTACGGGCTCAGACGTGGGAGGTAGCATTCCCCGTATAACCACAGAAGTCGAACACGATGACTCGGATGATGAGCGGACAATCATGGAGATTTCACACACGCAAGATATGCGTGGAGACGCTCGTATACGCTGGGTATACTTTATGCTAGGAGCCGCTACTCTGCTATCATGGAACGGTATGTCATTGGAAAGATATGGACCCATCAATGGCTGATATTTTCCGCCAGCAATGATCAATGCAAATCCATTCTTCATGTCGCGACTATCGGGTTCACCACTGAGAACGTCATTTAGTTCGTACTTGTCCAGCGTGTTTACCGCCAGCAACGTAATTACATTAGGACATGCGACTATGACCTCGAAACAAGTGGGTACTGCATGCATGAGGGTGGTTTGTCTCTGATCATGGCGTTCCTTTTAGTCTTCCCCTTCCAGGCGTGCCTTCTGGTCCACCGCGCTCACCTCGGCCATCGTCACCATACTGTTTTTGACAACATTCCTCCATCCTAGCCCAGTTCCATTCTTCTACTTCATCATGATAAGCACGTTCTGCTTGTCGGGCTGCGCGTCTTATTTATCGAACTCGGTATTTGCCGGCGCTGCACTTTTTGGCGCACCTTACATGCAATCGATGATGTCGGGCCAGGGCGCAGTAGGCGTTGCTGTCAGTAGCGTGCAAGTCATCAGCTCCGCCATCTCAGTTTGGGGAACCACTCCACTGACTCTAGCTATCAGTGATACCGACTCTGACGGTAAAGCTGAGGAGAAATCTGCGCGTATATTCTTTGGGATTTCCGCGTTGTATATGATTGCTACGCTTCTCGCATATAAATGGCTGGCATCATTGCAAGTATATACAACGACTGTGGGAGCTCTCGAGGATAACCTCAAGGCTCGAGTTGTCTCAGACGAGGTTGATGAACGACAACCTCTCCTACCTGCGGCGCCGCCAGGCCCACTGGCAGTTGAAGAAAACCAGATTTTCCGTGTTTTCCGGGCGAATTTTATTTATAACTTTTCTGTGGGATTTGTTTTCACTGTAACTTTGGTATGTTTTTTCATACCGTCTGCCAGCATTATTCTCCTCACCAGCGTCCGTAGGCTGTTTATCCAGCCATCACTGTCACCATCAAGCCGACGAATCCGATTATTCATCCTTTACTGTTTAGTGCTGCACACTTTTTGGTGTTCAGTTCCGGTGACCTTTTGGGACGACACATGTGTTCTTTCCCACAACTCATAATCTGGTCGGCTCGACGTGTTTTGGCTCTAACCCTCCTTCGGATCCTGTTTATCCCTGCGTTCCTTCTATGCAATGTGGAACTTTCACTCCATGTTACGCCGTTTATCAGCTCTGACTTGGTCTATATGCTACTCTTGTTCGCTCTTGGCGTGTCGAACGGTTACGTGTCTACTTTATGCATGTTGGGCGCGCCCTCGTTGGAACACAACAGGAGATTGAAGGGTCGTCAGGAAGATGTGGATGTTGCTGGCACCGTCGCAGCTTTCTGTCTGATTGTAGGATTAGCAGTTGGCGGATTTGCGAGCTTTGGAGTGAGGGCTGTTATCTGTAACTGCGACCCGTTCACGTCCTAGTCTTCTGGACGTCTCCTACGTACATACCTATGATACCATGGAATATCCCCGACACCCAACATTAGTGGGAGGAGGGCTCTGTCGATGTGTAAAGTTGTGCTAATGTTTTCTACGGCTCGATACTTTCATCGTAGCTAATATTTTATGGTTACGACTGTACCTCCTCTTTTGGTTTGACTATCAGTACCTTTTCCTGTATGCTAAGACTCATACGTGGACCGGCCACCAGTGGTTGAAGTTGTCGCCGGATCATGAACATCACGAAGCTGCAGCGGCAGGTGAAAGCCGTCAGCAGGAGCAGGGATGAGCATGCAATTTTGATGAAGGTGGAAAGAAGAGGAACGAAATGCGCAGGCAAGCGTACAAGGATGAGGTGAGGGAATAGGAAGTAGAGGGGGAGAGAGCAAAGGTCGAGAGACGGGGGATAACATAGGCCAAACCGAAGCTAGGACTTGAAGCCCCACTCCCAAGGCCAGCAAGTACTGACTCACGTACTAGATGACGCGGACGTTCGAAGAAGCTAGACGAATACGAGCCTCGGATGAGATATTACACACAAATTACGTGCTGTATCCAACTGTACAGCCTGAGGTCTTGCCTGATGCTTTTTGAAAATTTGATACGAAGAAGATTAACTAAACGTTAGCTAGACGATTGATTAATATTGATTGACGAGATTTTAACTCGAGTTGCTGTGTTGTGGTAAACCTTTAGGTAGATTTGCGTGCTCGAATGGATGACTTCGCCGCGGACTAGACAAACATCACTTTCAAACCGCGGATCGTCTAAATCTCGAACGAGTTGTTCTGAATGTCGTTCATCCCTTGATTCTTGATGTGACCGGCGACCGCGATGTATTTTTCATTTTCACATAAAATCTTCCATACGACCTTTTTTCACGACGAGTTGAAACCTCTATTTTCGGTCGTGATGTTGCTCGTCTCGCGACATTATATCCTTCAGAAAAGTCCGAACCACTAGTACAGCAGGCTCGTTATAACGTTTCGGTCAATATGTGTCCCAACGCTCTTTGTTCAAATATTCTTGCCGTGCTAAAAATTAATGTGAGCAACTGTAAGGTCCATATTATGTAAGCTGATTCTGATGGAAGGACTCCAACTTGGTACATAGTAGTCGTACTGCAGTTGCCGCCCCTCTCTTGAGCGCGGCTTTCCTTAGATCGTCGGGGTCGTTATCGTTTGGGGTATGGGGGACAGTGACAGCTCCGTATCCCAGGATAAGTCCTATTGTGGGGTTTGGCCACTGCCCGTGTTTTTCAGGCCATAAGTTCTTCGCGGCTCAACATTTTCTGCCAATACAGTAACTGCAAAGCCCATACGACAGATCTGCCTCCCATTTCCAGCGATTTAGTAACTACAGCGGCAAATGTTATTCTTGCCGAGATTCGTCGATGGATCGGTGAGTGTTGTCCAATACCGGCACATTTACGATTAATCTAGTAGATGTCCCACATCATGCATCAGCACTCAGCGCTGCAGCTGCGGCGGTGCTCAGATGTCAAGGTAGCGACGCCGCGTGCTTCCATTACTGCACGACATTACACCGCATCGAATTTGTTCAAGGCAGAAACCGAGTATGTAAAAATCATTGCGTCCTCATGGTACTCTGACTCAGCAGTTTATGCCGCATCACAGAACGGAACTTTCCTTTCGTTGGTCTGCCTATGGACCATCAATGCATCACAGCTAGGGTAAGTAATGGTCGCTTGTCACTGCACTAGTATGCTCACGGCCACACTAGCACTGAACATGAGTAATATTAATGTAGTTCGTTGCTTTGAGAAGACCAGCCCATCTGTCACCCTCCGAGTCAGTCTTCGAAAAGCTTATTGGAAGGATAATTCGAAGGGCTTAGAACGCTCTAGGCTAGTAGGTAATTGAAGAGTCCTCTAACAAGATATATACACGCTTTTGACCAGGACTAAATTGTTGAATCTCCAGGATATTGATGCAGTATGAAGTACCTGGATCCGCAGTGCGCACAGCCCTCGCATGCAACTGTTGTTTGCACGGCATTAATCACATATTGGCAAGTGCTTCCTCCCGTGCCCAGCTGGGTTCTGAAGGCTCCAACGTTGCGCGCTCCTCAGCTTAAGTCGCACAGCAATTACTATGTCTGTCTTGCATCACTACCTATCAATTATATTCTTGTCACCAAGTAAAATGCTTCCGCCGTCGATTTACAACCCCAGGAGAAGGCACAAATTTTTTATTGCTGCTCTTATAGGCAGTTTGCTTTATCTGTTCCCCCAAGGCAGTGACCGTTGATATCAGGTGAGTTCCTGAATTGTGATAGCGACCGGCGCTGGAAGGCGCCTAGAATGACAAACATGGTGCTCATTGTTCAGACTCACAGTGATCTTATTTACGAGACTCGTTTACATTCACACTTGGAATTTCCCATGGTTCTCATGCGGGCTTTTCCACTAGAAGTCGGCTGGATCAAGTAACGTCGAGTTCCTGTTTTAGAACGAGCGATGAACTGACCATGGATTGCCAGGTTTTTTGAGATAAGAATTTTGTATGGCAATACAGTCTTATCGCGTCCCCCGAGGCTTCTGAACGTCTACCGAAGACGTACTAATAGATATACACAGGAACTTCCTTCATATATATTCCTAGGTGCATTCCGCCCTATTGATGAAAGTCGACACCACTCATGCGCGATACAAAGAGTGAGTTCGGTGGCTTGTAATGACTTATGCTCACTATTTTCTCAGAGATCCTATTGTTCTTACTGCTGCTCCCATTTATCAAAGGGGCGTACGCCAGCAACGTTAACATCACCGATTGCTTCATTGAATTCAGAAAGAATGCGGGCACGTCGCACAATGCATCTGGATTGGTGGATCGCAATGGCGGAAATGTATTGTCGTCAGACATCATGAACGCGGTCGGATTCACATACCATACCTGTTACCATCACTGCGGCTCTGGAACACAGAATCCCACCTGGGCAAACATATCGCAACAGTTCGGGGCCTGGTTATTACCCTACCTTGCGCTCATTTCCCAGCTGCCTTTTGGTGCAAGACATAGAGTTGACAATCTCATGTCTGCCATCCTCATAGTCGGTTCGCCGGTTCTCGCCGGTTACTCGATGATTCTCACCATTCTCAACGCCAACTGGATCAGTCGTCAATTCGATAACCTATCCTTCCCCAACACTAAATCCGCCGTCCGTATCCTCATAAGCCTTCAACAAAGTCCACTCAGGATATCAAATGAAGACTCACTGCTCAGCTCTCTCGTTGTTCTGCCGGACAATGATGACTGGTGGCCGACCATTGCTGATTTTCTCGACTACACTCATACCTGGTCCATCGCATCTGCAACAACCATCGCGTGGGTCGTTGTTGCCTACCTACTGACGGTCGCCAGCTCGCTATCGGACGTCCCCTCCAACATCAATTCTAACGGTCAAGGGACGGGATCGGTGTGGTTGTGGCTTATCCCAATCGTTATAGGTTGGCTGCAACTGTCCCCGAAGTGCGATTATGTACGCGTTAGAAAGGCCATGGACAACGCGGATGCAATGGCATTTGTAGCCAACGATGACTCGGATGCAGTTGTAAAGGCATCAGATCTTTCTGAAAGGCGAGCAGTATCCATTGATACCGATATGGAAAATCCTTCTTCTCCCGACGAAATGTTAACTCCCCCCGTCTTTTACTATGCCAGGGCCATTTCATGGTCTCGGTCGGCGGAGGACGTCTTCAATGCTTTTCGAATAGCCTCCAACAATGCCAAAATACACAAACCAGTCGCGACCGGTGCTACATGGAAGAATGCGAATAGGAGAAATTTTATTGAGCCCAGCAACAGGAAAGGAAACGCGTCAGAAGTCAATGCTTACTGCAGACTTCCTCGATACGCAGTAAGAAGCCCCTGGGCGACAGGGATGTTCTCTCGCATGTTCGTGGCCTCGCTACTGCCCCTGGCTTTGCAATGGGCAACAACCGGAGCTGCGATCCTAACTGTGTATTTTACTCCAACTGAGGTAAGCATTATTTGATATGCAGTTATCTGCTCCTGTTGTTGACCAGCCACACACGACAGGGCCTTGGTTGTAGATCTCTCGGTTACATCATCTATGGCGCACTTGCAACGATAATATGGGTGATGCTTGTTATGTCGAGCATCTTGTCGCACTACGCATCCTCACACTCAGACAGACCCAGGAGTCCGTCCTCATCTATCACCATCCGTCTCGTAAAGGTAGTATCAAACCTTTTGAGATGGGGAGGGAAATTGGTGGCGATCGTCAATGCAATCGGGATAATTGCGGCAGGGATGTTCCAGTTTACGAGTGTCTATGATAATTGTTACTGCAACTCAAGTGTGTTAGGGAGAGGGGCCCAAAACGCATATGCCAGTGTCATGTTAGATGATTCAGACTTTGGACAAACCAAAGCTGCTTGGTTCGGAGCGTTGGCTTTGGCTGGGTCTACCTCTTTGGGATTCATTTTGAACAGGCCACTAGTTCAACCACACGAAAGACCACATATTTGTCGGTGTCAAAACGCGCACAGACGCTGTGGGGAACCTCGCTCATTTTCCATTCCTGGACAAACTGCGGACTCGATACTGACGTTATCGTGAGCGAGGTGCATGAGACGAATCACAAACTAGACGAGGTATACAGCCTGATCGAAAGGATGTGTCCTGACAGGCGGAAGATTGAAATTTTCGGAAGAAAGCACAATACGCGACCTGGGTAGGTGGCAGCGAACAATTTCATATGTTGTGGTGTACTGAAGATGATGCTCTGCAGGTGGCTAATGCTCGGGAATCAGCTGGGTCAGGACCAGATATATGAGGAGGATTTAGCAGCACGGATCAAGGCGAGATACCCAGAACGTTTCATGTCTGTGTCTGGTCAAGCTATGATCACTAGATAATCCTATGCATTTTTCTCGATGGCAGCCTTCGGTCTCGTCTCATTTAGTGTCACTATTATTTTCGAGGTGGGCTAGCTTCTTGGCAAGTCTTACCTCCCTATTTCGCACGGGCCACACTCACTTCTCTATCAACACAGATTATATCTGATCATGCTACCTAATCTCGTATTTTGCAACATTCGTGCGATCCATGGTGCTTCTACGTTTCCGTAGTTTTCGTCTGCAACCGTCACATTCGATCATACACTTGCTATTGATGATCCTCGAATAAACTTATTGACGACTTGCTGATGGGCCGTGTTTGCTTTCGCATCTCTGTCAATGCATGTCAGATCGCGACGGCCTAAATCCCACGTTCAGACGCGGACCGCGCCTGTTCCGTACTAACCTAATCTTGGGTGCCTTCTGACCCTGTCAGATTCCCTGGACTTGATCACTTTTCCTACGCTCTCTTCTTCTACCCCTTCCGCAGCCGGACTAAGCGACGAACCTCTTCAACCAAGACCTTGAACACATCTAAACGATCTGAGTGTGCACATGTCCAATTCAGCGTCCCAGTGGGGTTCTCCTACTGCTTCCAGGCGAGCTCTTCTCATTCATGGCATGACTATGTGCTCGGATTCCTGGGAGGGCATCGCTCAGCGGCTGGTAGCAGAAGGTCAGGTCGTAATACCGTAGTGACGCTCTTTCTAACAGATGATTAGGTTTCTTCGTTATAGCGCCGAACCTCCTTGGGCATGGAGGAAGACGGTGCACCGACTATCAGATATCCGACTTTGCAGAAGACCTCCGACCATATTTCGCCTTAGACACGTCCTACGACGTGATCATCGGTCATTCTTTTGGATGTCTAATGACCTTGTTACTCTTGCCGTTTTTGCCCAAAACGAAAGAAACCACTGTCATACTGGTCGATCCCCCCGTCGACCGTACAGAAGTGCAGGTTGTCGGGTATCAGAATTTGTTTTTAGAGTGGACAGCTGATGTCAAAACTGCGGAAGAGCACATGGCTGAGAATCCTGCTTGGTCACGACGTGACTGCGTGTTAAGAACGCTGGGAATCGCAATCGTTGATCCCAACACTGTCGAAGTTTTTCGGGTAATATTTCAGGTGTTGAAATAGGAGGCATTGCTGACAGATTCTGCCTTTGCATCGAACAGCGAAACAAATCATGGTCCTTTAGTGGATTGCTCAAAAACATACCACCTCACGTCAAGATCACCGTATTGGCATCAGATCCGAAGTTCGGCACGAATTTCTTGGAGAACATCCCTTGTGACGTTGAGAGATTGAATGCTAAGGCTCTTATTGGCATCAGTCACTGGATTCAATACGAGTGTCCGGATGCTATTATGGATGCAATTCCCCTACCAAGAACAAAATTGTGAGCCGTGCAGAGAAGGGATGGTGTTTTGCAGCGTTATTTTTGTTTATGACCATCGCATCCAATCATGTCCTCGCTATTTATTTTCTTCTAGACTGTTTGAGACTAGGCATGTGGTATCTTGCTTCAACTAATATGCATACTAGTCCTTGGTTCGAATTTTCGACCTATTGCACACGAGCAACTATACACTTGCCTGGCTTGAACCTGGTGATACCGACTCAAGACCACGCGGTCAGCACGATATGCTGACGACTTCAAACGATGCATTCAGGCAGACACGCCGTGATCGATGATCCCCGAATTGGGTTTGTTGTTCGACGCCTGAGCCGCGCTGACTGCTTTCCTTTCATCAACTAGTGTGTCGTTTCGTGGCACCTCTCAATGGGCTGATACCATAATGATTTCATTTTAGTCTTCGGTGTCTTATGGCCATTCCAGTCAGGATGCGCTGTACACTCTTTAACCCCCGCCATTTCCTACGCGCCGGGCATTTTCGTATCCACATTTCCATTTCAGTATCCCAGTGGGGTTCTCCCTTTGCTTCCGGACGATCTTTGCTCATCCATGGTTTGACGGCGTCTTCAAATTCACAGGAAGGCCTCGCTCAGCAAAAGGTCAGGTTCTATAATACCATGGTGATGATGCTCTGTTTTCAAAAGGATACCTGAGGTTCTTTGTCGTCGTGCCGAATCTCCTTGGGCGCTGGTGACTACCACCCTTACAGAGGACCTCCAATGGTACTTTGTCAAGGACACGTCCTGTGACGTGATTATAAGCCACTCTCTTGGAAGCACAGTGGCGTTGTCGCTCTTGTCATCCTTGCCCAAAACGAAAGAAACTACCGTCATACTCCTGGACCCCCCTCGAGCCTACAGAGAAGACAGTTAGAACGACGATGCAATTTGCTATACATAAGACCGTGAATATCAGGATTAGGCCTGCTTGGTCACAATGTGACTGCATAAGCGCGCCGTTGGGAATGCCCATGTGCGATGGCACTACTGTCGAAGGAATCTTGGTAACATTTTAGCTGTGAAAATGACAAGCGTTATTGATCTCTTTTGTCGTTGTGGTGAACAGCACAACAGGCCAATGTCTTTGAGTGGGCTGCTGAAAAATATTCCAGCGCTCCATCTCCTTGCCTGATCTTCAATTCTCAAATGTTCAGAGGGATGAGTCATTAGTAAGTTCTTGTCGAAATCTCGCAACAACCTAGGTCCTACTGTCTCGGCCACGAGCTCGCGATAGTGTCGGACGTACGCATTGAATGGTGTAAGCCCTGCGGTAGGTGGTATCACAATGTTTATAATGGCATTACTGATGATTTGACCTTTTGGATGATAGTCCGCGAACGAGTATACGGGTGTGAGAGGTAGCTGTCGTCTTTTTATGGACTTTGGCTGGTTCCTATGGATAATGCCGGTAAATGTGCGTGCGCTTTAGTAACTTATTGTTTTC
This sequence comes from Suillus subalutaceus, assembly GCF_016647625.1. Lineage (NCBI taxonomy): Eukaryota > Fungi > Basidiomycota > Agaricomycetes > Boletales > Suillaceae > Suillus > Suillus subalutaceus. The sequence goes on along the minus strand of NW_024540253.1, from coordinate 623,075 downwards.
CAGACCGTAAAGCTGAACCGCTTCCTTACAATTCAGCTTAATAAGAAGATATCCCGGTGGATATGTCAATTCCACAATCGAAAGACTCATTGGTATCTTTTTTCCAAGTTGGGACTTCCCTTTCATTATATATGCCGAGAGACTCGGGCGAAGAATGTACGTGACATCAAACCTGGGGACATTCATCAATAATCAAGTACATCTTGTTGTTCCAAAACGTTGTAAGATTCTTGCCAGCCTTTGCGATTGTTCATAACTGTTTACTGGAATTCATGCAATGACATGCCATCAATAATCGATGCTGCAATCTCTGTGTATGCTGCCTAGGGCGGCAAAAAACTATAAAAGGAAATTGTGGTAGTGACGTCCCGAAGTCTGCGCCAAGCCTGCGCGCCACGGGGCAAGCCCTTAGTCATCCTTCCCGCCATTCGTATTGTACGAAAAGCTTGGCAGTATAGTGTACAGAAACAGTAACAAGGTTCCTGCCCACGTAGTTCGGCCCCATTCTAGTCATCGTACGTAATTTTTGCCCATTAGTAATACGGTACCGACTGAACTTGTCCTAATAACTGATATTCAGTTATACTCGTTCGATATCGTATTAAGACGTTTATACGTACATGGTTGGCCCTGCGAGCAAATGGCAGGCAAAGAAACTCCTCGGTTCACAAGGCATATCAACTGAACAGCGTTCTTCCGGCTGTATCCCACTCCATTCGCTTTACAGTCACACCACCCGTTCGTAGTCCTCCGCCTTGCATCGACTGTTACTGAACCAGTCAATCAACTCCGTCATGTCAATAGGGCCTAGCAGCATGCTGCCACAGATTTCAACCACAGACTCGGGGGCCGTTTATCATGCTCTCCCACCAGCCGCGGTCGATGACGATTGTGACGACGAACTTGAATTGACATTCGATGATTCTGCAACAGACCACTTTGTCGTTGATGAGGTGGTTGATAGTCGAATACGGTGGGTCTACTTTATGCTAGGGTGCGCGATTCTCCTCCCTTGGAACGGTGCGTATCAATACTTATCTCTCCTGCACGCGTTACGATTATAAACATAATTTTTGCCCAGTATTGATTACCGCCACCTCTTTCTTCTTGTCTCGTTTGGTCGGATCACCATTGCGGGCAACCTTTGCCTCATACATGACCACCACTTCCAGCGTATTCAATGTATTTGCGCTGGCACATGCCACAGCAACTTCGAAACAGGTTGGAACCTAATTTCTTTCTATGGAATCTATATCACGCTGACCATCATGTTACCAGTCGTCACCCTCTCGACGAGTTTTCTGGTCTGCCGCATCAGTCACACTCATCATCGTTCTCCTGTTCTTCAGCACCTTTGGATACTACCAACCATCAACCTTCTTTTTCTTTGCAATCCTATGTGCTATTTCTTTGGCGATATGCGTTTCTTATCTTTCCACAGCCACCTACGCTGGCGCCTCGCTCTTCGGGGCTCCTTACATGCAATCTATGATATCTGGCCAGGCTGCCATAGCTGTGGTTGTTAGTATGGTCCAGGTGGTTACGTCCGCTTTGTCCGTGTGGGGTTCGACGCCGGAAGCAATTGCCGCCTTCATATCTAACGATGGCGTTGGAGACGGAATGGTAGAGCAGGATTCTGCCCGTACATTTTTTGGAATATCCGCATTGTTTATGATATGCACATTCATGGCCTACTCCTGGATGGCGCGGTTGCCAGCCTACAAGGCCACTGTCGGGATTTTAGAAGAAAACGTCAAACTTGAAGGAGCCCTAGGCAGTGCCGATGAAACAGGAGGGCTCGTCTTTCGCAATACAGATCAAGCAAACCTTGAGGAAAGAAATCAAATAATACGTGTATTCAAGGCGAACATCATCTATGAATTTGCTGTTGCATATGTCTATGTGATCACCCTGGTGCGGTAACTTGACTTATCACCTGATCACGAGTTGACTCTTTGCCCCAAGGCCATCTTCCCTGTTATTACAATTACCATACAACCGACTAACCCCAATACCCATCCATTGCTATTCACTGCCATTCATTTTTTGATGTTCAACCTCGGCGACTTCTTTGGACGATACATCTGTTCTTTCTCAAGAGTAATAACGTGGTCCGCTACACGCATACTGGCATTCTCGATCGTCCGTACCCTGTTCATACCCATTTTCCTTCTGTGCAACACGGTACAGGGCCCTTCACGTGGTTTGCCCGTAATCAGCTCCGACTTTGTCTATATGCTCCTTGTCGGCGCTCTAGGCCTCTCAAGCGGATACGTCTCTACGCTCTGCATGCTGGGTGCATCCTCTCTAGAGCACAATCCACGATTGCGACAACGTCGCGAAGACGTCCCCATTGCGAGCACCGTGGCTGGTTTCTGTCTTATCGTGGGTCTTGCAATCGGGGGTTTTGGAAGTTTCGGGATAAGAGCTATTATTTGCCAATGCAATCCTTTCATCAATTGAGCACGTATACCCTAAACCCAAACATACATATACCAAAATTCTATGGTACGACAATCTACAGTAGATTAGACAACACATATTACGACAGACTGCTACTGGGGGCTCCTGGAAGACGAGGGGCTAGATCCTTCGCCTGTGAGGTTTGCCTCCTTCGTCGGTGCTCCGAGACTCTCAGGGCAAATATATCGCGATGTAATATATACTTCTCGTGGGTGGGCCTTGGTGTTAGAGAGCCCGACGTCGGCAATGATCCCGGCATCTTTGATGACTTCTCTGACTTGCCGTCATCCTCTTTCTTTTCACCATCAGTTGTTTTGTCCTTATCCGCTTTCTCTTTCTCTTTCTTGCGTCTCTGCTTCTCCTCCCACTCCTCCCTGAGCTTTGCGATTTCCTCAACACTGATTCCTATCTTGTTCTCGCTCTCAGGCTCGAGCACGCGGGTAGCGAATCCGTGGTCTGACAGGTGAACCGTGCATGTATACAGGAAATCGGAGGTATCAATCGTGGCAAGCACGACAGTTGTTGGCTTATAACAGATATAGCATGCTTTTGCGGTCGCTGTGATCTAGTTTCTTTGTTACGGGTAGAAATCAATGGATTTACTGAGACATACTCGCTTATAGTAAAGATTCGGGAACGACATGGTTGCAGCTACGGTGATGCTGCTGGTGTATGATCAGAAGTCGGTTCGGTTGGAGTTGATTCACAGCATCCAGAGATCGATGCGGGAAAGAAGACAGAGGATCTTGGCGCTGGAAGATGATAAGGATCTATCTTGTGATTCTTGTCGTGTGTAAGCTATGCAACAACAGCTGCAGCACCTCGACTCAAGTGACCCGGGCCTGATAATGATCACATTGTTATTTCTCCGGGCCGTATAAAAGAAGAACAGAAATATATTATCCAGAGCCACCAGCCACCTTTGAATTTCTCACTCACAGACAATCACAATTCACCATCATGAGCACAGTCGGTAAGCCTATCATCTGCAAGGCTGCTGTTTGCTGGGGTGCTGGTCAGCCCCTTAAAGTCGAGGAAGTTGAGGTTGCGCCTCCAAACGCTAACGAAGTCCGCATTAAGATCTTGTACACTGGTGAGAGGGGGACCTGCACAGTTATCTTATCTGCTGACGCGGAGCGATCTTGCAGGTATATGTCATACTGATGAGTACACTCGCAGTGGCAAGGATCCTGAGGTGTGCTTAGAGTTCAGTCTTTTTGAGTTCATCTGAAGTATCGCAGGGTCTCTTCCCCGTAATCCTTGGTCATGAAGGTGGAGGTGTGGTAGGTTCAGAACACTTGCTACTGTTCCTATCGCTTCATTGCTCTTCGGGGTTCTCCAGGTTGAATCGGTTGGTGAGGGTGTCACAAGTGTGTCAGTTGTAAGTCTCAACTACAGATACGCTGTAATGCCGTCCTAAACACCCTTTGCCAGGGCGACCACGTTATCCCGCTTTACACTGCTGGTGAGCCAGCCCATGATGGCCCCTGAATTCCCTGCTCAGTCCAATTCACCAGAGTGCCGCGAATGTAAATTCTGCAAGAGCGGGAAGACCAACCTATGTGGAAAAGGTTAGACTCCCGTTTGCTTCAAAGACACGAGTCTGACTATTATTGTGGTCAGTGAGAACAACACAAGGCCAGGGTCTCATGCCTGATCGCACCAGCCGCTTCACGTGCAAGGGCCAACCCATCCACCATTTCGTATGTATCCCATCCCCTTTCGGATCTGACGTTATTTATACGCAAGAATAGATGGGAACTTCGACGTTCTCGCAGTACACCGTGGTGGCAGAGGTTTCCGTTGTCGCTGTGAACAAGTCTGCACCTCTCGAGAAGGTCTGTCTTCTTGGTTGCGGTATCACCACCGCATGGGGCGCGGTTGTGAAGCAGCAAGGCATCAGTATGTGAAGATGTGTTATTTCTGCTGTCACTCATACGGTACACAGAGGGCTCCAACGTCGCTGTTTTCGGATGCGGTGCCATCGGCCTCGGTGTCCTCTCCACCGCGTCGATTGTCGGTGCTTCTCGGATCATTGCGGTCGATACGAACCCCGGGAAAGAGTCTTGGGCAAGGAAGATGGGTGCCACCGAATTCATCAACCCTATGGCTCTCCCAGAGGGCAAGCGCATTCAGGATTACCTGGTCGAGATTACCGATGGCGGGTTGGACTTCACCTTCGATGCTACTGGCAATGTACACGTCATGCGTGCTGCGTTAGAGTCGTGCCACAAGGGCTGGGGTGTGAGCACTGTCATCGGTGTTGCTGCTGCTGGCCAGGAGATATCGACACGTCCGTAAGTGATCTGGCGTTTTTCACGGGAATTCCGTGTGCTGAAGATTCCTATAAAGGTTCCAACTGGTAATGATTCAGCTGAAATAGATGGTCAACTGTGACTTATGGATTCCAGGTTACTGGTCGCACATGGCGAGGTTCTGCGTTTGGAGGGGTGAAGGGTCGGACCGAGCTCCCTGGTCTCGTCGAAGGTGACTCGATCTTCAGTGCTTTCAATTCATGCCCTCAACATTGTAATCTACCACCCAGACTACTTGCAAGGCAAGCTCAAGATCGATGAATACGTCACCCACCACCGCAAATTTGCGGAAATCAACGACGGTTTCCACGACATGCACGTACGTATCACCCTCCATTATAAGCCCAACGGAAGTGTAACCTAACTTCTAGAGTGGTGACTGTATCCGCTGTGTTGTCGATATGACGGAGTAAAAGAATAGGACCAGATGTATCCACGAATGGTAGTCTTGAAACTTCGAATAACTGTTGAGCATGAAGTGAAAATATTATTAGCAATTGCGAAGCTCAAATGATTTTGGGGAAAAGTAAATAATTCTGGGCATCGAGGTATAAATGCAGCAATGACTACTCTTGAGTCACCCACGAGTTAAAAAAGCAAGCACTACACACCACTGATCATCAATCTTCCCCTGTCCCTCCCAGACAAAGCAGCCCATAGTAATATAAGGGCTGCATTGACCTCCCTCCGTCTTGTAGCCGTCTTCTTCCACGTCAGTCTCAGCAACCCGAGAACTGCCAATGAGAATGATATGTCAAGGAACAGTCTTCGCACGATAGTGAGTACCGGAGACCGATTCTCGCTCCGACCGAAAAATATAAGAAGCTGTTTCAATGACACCATCACCCGTGACAATGGCTTCAGAACGAACGACCACATTCCCATATCATCCAAATCCCATTCGTGTGCTTCAGGACGGTTATCCGTCGGACTGCCTCTACCGGAAGAGCTTCTCAAGGGAAGCGAAGCGGTGGATCGCTGCGGATGCACCACCTGGGACTCGAGCATATCGAGCCGTTCTGTTATTGCGGCAAGGTGCGTCTGAACGTTTTCGACGGCTTGCTCCAGGGGCAACCGTGAGGGTGTTCGTATAGGTGCTTCAGCGCCATAAAACCGGCCCCCTCGGATGGAGGGAGCTGACTGAATCTGTGGTGCAAACTCGGGCGACTGGTATGTCCCAGAATAGTGTCCTGATGGAGGATATATAGATGAGGATGCTATTGGTACTGGTTGACCAACGAAGGCGGATTGCGTCTGGTATGTGGGCATTGGTTGCATTGGTGGAACATTTACGACCCCAGCAAGTGGTGGCGACATGGCAAGTGAGCCGGTTGCAGGAGTACGATATCTTGAAGACATGGAAGAAAGTGGTCTTGGCTGTTGAACAGGCTCACGCACGGATGGGAGTTCGCGTGCTTCGTCGCCCGATTCACCATCTTCGGAACTCGAGCCACTGTCCTCCATAACTGCTGATTGTACAGCTTGTTGAGCCTCTGATTTGGTAGAGGAAAATAATTGACCGGGGATTCGATGAACATCGTTATATGAGACGCTGGAGCTTGACGACTGGGAGGTCCGAGACCTTGGAAGTGAATCTAGGTGAAATATATCAATTTAGCACAGGAAAAGTTTGACGCTGGACATACGGCTCATCACCAGATTTGACGGGTCACCACCATAAGACTGGAGTTCGTTCATGAGGTCACGGGCAACAGTCTTGTCCGAGTATTTACTTAGAACCTGTACTGAAATTATTGTCGGGCATCATGGAATCATCCAAGATCGTACCTTCAGTAAAGCGTCCACGTAAAGCCATTTAGCTTCGTATAGATCGAGATCCATATGCTTCGCCCATGCGTCCCTCGAGTGCTCGTTAACACGTGATAACGCGAGAGTGAGGAACAACATGGACTGACCACTTTGCCCGGCCTAGCATATCCCACATGCCTGGACGACCGCCTTTGACATTTCCAACAGTTGCTGCGCATAGTAATGAGTCAAGAGGTGCTTTGAAATATGCAAGGGAAACATTCACCTTGCTTGTACAAGCTAGTAATGAAAGTCAGCAAGTAAATGTGAACTTGAAGATGTAAAGTCATGTAACGCACCTGTACATTGTCAGTTTCTCCTCATAACCTGTTTGTATGGGCCCAGTCTTTGGGAGGCCCTGCACTATCTCCACTGCCCGATCGAATTGCGCATCAATAAGTTCGCGCGAGTCCATCCCTGGCAGAAAATAGTGAGACGGAAAGAATGAGCCTGTGGACAATGCGGTGCGTCCAACAAGTTAACAGAAGGTTAGAGCAAGGAAGTGGTAGAAAGAGATTATGAGCTGGGTCTGAGATTCTCCCGGAGTCCAGCGTCACCGTGAACCGGCCTTATACTCCCTTGAACCGTCTTCAGCTCCATGGTTTTCGGGATTCGCCGAATGCACTCTCGGCGACAATAATGGCTCACGGAGACATGGGCATATGAACAAAAAAACAATTCCTTCTTGGGGACTAGCATGAACTGTTCTCTTTAATACATGTTGTTGCAATGTCCATCCGAATTTATTTAAAAATAATATGGAATTGACTGCGCAAGTGCGGATCCCACAAAACATCGATATCTAGGCTGAGGGAAGACATAAGACCACCCCTGCACTGTTGATGAGCTGGCTTGGCAGGACGTATTCGATGATCTGTAAGATTCATCTATGGTGGTCGGAAATAATGCTGAGCAGTAGGTGTACAGGACGTTTTAATTAGGCGGTATTCATTACGCGGGCAACTAAACTTGAACCGTCCCAAATGTCGGTGTGAAGGCAAGCCTGCACGATAATCTTAGAAGTTGTATGAGTGTAAGCTCTATAACGACAGATACTTTCACGTACATTTGCATTGGCTAAGACGAACCTGCTGACCATTTGTATTTCAATGAACCACCGATTCTCTCCTCCTGCCTACTAATTTGTTTGCCTGCATATGCAGGTAAGTTTATGTCCGCTTCTCTTGCGAGATAGGAACTCACCTCTCCAGTACAGCTTCCCCCAAGCCTTTCCGTGGTTCCCCTCGAGCTTGAGCCGTGTCCGCGTTACCTGCCAGTAGCAGTTTCTTATACCTTTCTCCGTCCAACGGATCTGGTGCACGCACTGGCCAACACCACCTCCAGGGGCTCGAGAAAGTACCTGGTAAAGGTTTGCAGGTGTTGTTCGTAGAGATGGGGGAAGTGTACTCGGTAATAGGCCCTGAATAGCGCGAACTGCTCGTTCCATGTTGCTGCAGACGGAAGAGTTTGAGCAAATATTAATGGAAATAATTTATCACGTCCAGTTTCCCATAAATCTCCCACGCTGTTCTATCTCTTCACCACATGCTACTGCGTTCAGTCAAGCAAGCAGGGCGTGTTTGGTGTCGTTCTCTGAACGTCCCGTTGCAGTACTCGACGTTTAGAGCGACAGTTGAAACCGACACGTATGGTATACCACTTACGCCTACCTGGTCCGTCCAGAAATTGTTGTCTTCCTATCCAGCCCCCTCAATATCACCAGCCACATTCAAACGATTACATGAACTGTCTGCATTATTACCACCCGAAGAAGGTACACCGGAATATGTAAAGCTAAAGCACGAACTCGAGGAGTTGATCAAGCTTGTGGAGGCCACGAAGCTGATCAAATTAGAGGAAACGGGCAATATAGGCATCCCAGACGGGCGGGTGATAGCAGAAGGGTCTGGGGTACCCCTCGACAGAACACCACGTGAGGACGGAGATGTGAGAGGCCGGGACCTACTTTCATATGCGAGCCATAGCACGAATGGGATGTATATCGTCGAGACAGATCGCTCCAGATGATTCACTCTTGGAGAGCACACATTCTTCAGTCGTGCCCCGGTAATGGGTTTACGGCATTGTATAATCGAGTGAGTGCGACATTGAAATGGGCCTACAAAAACGCTGACATATCTAGGAATCAGCAGACATCCATGCAGCATTTACGTTCAACATCACAAGCAGTACTAAACCAACTCATAATGAGCATCGATCCTGCCACCCAAAAAAATAGGCTTTTTTTCACTCATTATGATAATAATACAAAGGCTGCCACATGAACAGCTGGTATGATATGTTACAACGAGCCGTGCCCGCCCGTAGAGCCAAAACCTCCCGCTCCACGTAACGTTTCATCGAGGTTCTGCTGGATCATTAACCACATAACTAAGAACACAAGCGAGCAAGACGCACTTCCACTTCCATAACCTCAGGCGTATAAATGCGCTCTATGATTAGTTGAGCGATCCGGTCACCTTCTTCGACTACGTACCCGATTAGCAACACAATAATAATCAGGTTTACTCATTTTCAAACCTTGGAAGTCTTTGTCCGAGAGGTTGAAGAGCAGAACAAAGACGACACCTCTGTAGTCCGCGTCGATAACACCAGCACCCGTGTCAATCATAAATTTCGATGCTGAAGGGAAATCTCCTTAGTCAAACGCTACATAGCACGCAAAACACGACCTACCAAGACCGCTGCGAGGTGCAACTCGCCCATAGGTGCCTGCAGGAACAGCAATGGAAAGCTGGGTGTCAACCAATGCCTTACCATGTGCTGGAATCACTTTTTTCTCTGCGCTGTGTTGTATTTCGCGGTCAAGTTACTACGTCTGTTTGTCGAATGCGCATTACCTGTATAAATCATACCCTGCAGCCAAACTTGATCCTCTAGTGGGAATCTTGGCCTTGTCAGAGAGTCTCTTGACCAACAGCTGCGATGTGGGAGCAGGCGTGTCGTTATCTGTGCTGTCGGACACAGACACCCTGCGTTTCTTGAGCTGTGGTGTATCAATGCCTCCCATAATATTTGTGACGGATAATGTTGCAGCTGTGCTTGGTGAAAATGCTTTGTGAATGAAAAGCTCGTGACGAGACGCGTCGGATGTATATTTCTGAGTTTTAAAAGCGTGTCAACTCCGAGCCTCCGCCCTTATTACCCTCCCGCGCCCTTGGTGAAGAGAATCATAAGTCCAGCCAAGTAACTCCTCGTATGGACTTATCGCAACTGGAACTCCCCATCACAGCTTACTTTGCGCGAAATAAGAAGGACAAGAAAGAGGCAGAGCTAACCAAGAAGAGGAAACTCTCGGCGGCTGCAGACGAGAGGGGAGGTCCAGCAAAGCGAGCAACAGTTTCTACTGATGCGCGAACGGGTTCTCAGGGCGGCGCCAAACAGGTAAAGAAAACTAAGAAGCAAATAAATCTTGCTGCTTCGAAGCTTCTGGTCGCGTCGACCTCCAGCCGGAGAGAGAGAGTATCAACACCCAAACCACCTCACGATGTAGTGGCCATCGACTCATCACCCGAGCGGCCGGTTGCAGGCAGCTCTCGCTCAGTGAAAGGCATCTCAAACACTGCTTCCCATAGAATGAATGTACCAAGTTTCCCCAGGATTAAAGGACCTGTGCGTCTCGCGATTGCTCCAGAACAGTCTTTAGCCACTCCTCCCCCAACGAACCAAAGTAAGAAGCAGACGCTGAGAGCAGCAAGCACTGCGGTAGTTCAGTCTCTCCCCCCTAGGACTACCCCCACTATCATTATTCCCGCCATTGTTTCTTTACCTACTCCGGAGACCAATGTGCGCAAACCCAACAATATACATGCACCGTCCGGGTTGTGCACACTCGTTGGTGCGACGTCGCCGTGCAGAACCAAGCATGGGTTCGATCCTCGTATACCATCAAGCCCCTCTCCAGCTTCTGCGCCGCTCATTAAGAAGCTCGCTGTCCCAATAGACACTGACAAAGACACCCAGCCAAGGAAACACACGGGTGGTTCCAATGGGACAAAGCAGGCAATAGATCCTGACGACCCTTTTACCTGCGCATCCCGAGACAAGGAGGTGGTCCATGCAACCCCAGCGTCTTCTCCAGATCTGCCATTTAAAGACCTGCAGTCTGTGTCTACTATATTTGAGGAACTCGTCCCATCGTCGCAAAGTCAATACTTGCTTGCATTAGATGCGACGCCTAGTCACAAGCGGATAGCAAAACCTGTATCAATCAACTATGAGCCTATACCAAGCTCACAGTCGCAGGAAGAGGGAACAATGACTATGACATCTTTGTCCGGAAGCTTGCTGAACAAGATGTCGCTGGCAAGGTCAGCAAAACTTATCCTTATCACAATTCGTTACTTACAACAACTTTCAGAATCGAAGTCGATCTCCCAACACCGCGCCCCGTTGCGCACGTTGCCTACAATAATCGCAGCGAACGCAAACCACTGCACCAATTTACCCTTGGGTCAAGTCCTGCTACGTCCCCCGTTGTTTCTCCGTCGCAAAGATTCCCTCGTTCGTTCTTGGCGACCAAGTCTCCAAGAAATAGATCCTCGTTTGCTGCATCGCCGTCTTGCAGCCCTTCGAAACGCACTCCACACCACATTTTAGACAAGATCTCTCCCCTCAAGGAGCCCATGGAATGTCCAGGGCCCGTGAAGAATGTTCACCCTGTCGAGGACGACTCTGTCACAGAGCCAGAATCAGAACCAGAAGTACTCAAACCTGCTCCGGATGACGACTCCGAAACCGAGCCTGAATCAGAAATACCGATTGTCAGACCCCCAACAGAGATTGCGAACTGCACACCGGAAGACGTGGCCCAGCGGCCTCAAGCAACTGCACCTAGAACCTCCATCCCACATTCAAACCCATCTACCATACTTTCTCCCTACAGAAAGCGGCATGCACCCGATTCGTCATACACTTCCTCACTGGACGATTTAATGCAGCAGGGCGCTGGAATGAGTATCCCAGTGTCACGCAGACCTTTCTTATTACCTTCAAGAACCCCACCGCCGGCGGTGAGAGATTTCCTCGCGATGTTTCAGGACGATGGAAGTTACCCTGACGATTTCCCGGAGTCTCTGCGTTGTTAAAATTTAAGTCGAGTATTGGTTAGCAGAGCAGACAGGCAGTCGTTGGATTAATATGCACATGGGCTTTGGTTGAATCACTTATGCATTGGTGTTAATGTTCGACATACAAGTTCAGTAGTCAATTAAGTCGAATATCGGTTAATAGAACAGACAAGCAGTCGTTAGATCAATGGACATTGGTTGAATCAATCATGAATATTGAATTAGTGTTATAGTCCGGCATACAAGCTCAGTAGTCTACTGAGTCCACAGGGTCAAGCTAAACGTCAGACGCGATCATAATAACAGAAGACCTTTCCTTCATGACAACCGAGGCTTCGTCCTTGGCTGTTGGTGTAGTGGACATGCTGGGTTGAAGAGTGACCTCTGAATCGGTGGTGACAGGCAAGCCCGAGCGTTCCCGTTGGATCGCGTTGGCACTCCTCTGAGCCTTCTCACGTGCAGGACCCTCATCGTCCATGACCTTGTCGCCGAATACCTCGCCAAGCTCTTCCAGAGTATGGTGGGCAGTTTCGGGATAGATGAACCAGACGACGATAAGAGAGATGATACAGAAGCCGACGAGGACGAAGTAGTAGCCTGCATTGATGGCGTTGAAAAGCGGGGGAGTGATGAAGGCGACAATGAAGTTGAAAAGCCAGTTGGCGCCCGCACTGAGCGACATGCCCTTGGCGCGAGCACGGAGAGGGAAGATTTCGGCACCGAGGAGCCAGGGGCCAGGGCCCCAAGTGGCACCGAAGAAGAATAGGTATAGACAAACACCTGGAGAGGATGAGCTTTAGCACATGTTTGGCTTTCAAGTAAAATGATGGCATACCAAAGAAGATAGCGTCAGCAGCAGAAACTCGGGCAGATCCCAGAGGAAGACTGTCCGCATAGTATTGGAGACCACCGACAATAGAAAGGGATGCGGCTAGCGCAACACTTCCAAAAAGCAAGAACGGTCGGCGTCCAAATTTGTCGATCAAAAACATTGCGGGGATGGTGCCGGAACAGTAGATCAGAGCACATGCGCCGGAGTAGAGCAGGGCGCGGGAAATTGTGAAGCCAGCACGAGTGAGGTTGGATGGTAAGAAGTACAAGATGGCATTGATCCCGTTGAGCTGAGCAAACATCTGGCAAGTGATGCCGACGATGCATCGACGAGTGTATTGCGTGAAGAGTTGACGCCAGGAAGCTTGACCCATTTGTGCTTCGAACTCGACAGCGGCGACAATCTCAGCGTAGGTAGCCAGAATCTTGGGGTCTGTGACGTTTCCAGCGCCGTGCAAGTCTGCAAGAGTTACCAAAGCCTCCTTCTGGAAGCCATTCTGGGCCAGCCAGCGGGGTGTCTCGGGAAGGAAAAACGTCCAGAAGATGAGAACGAGTGCAATAGCAGCCTGTATGATGTATGGGCCACGCCATGAGATCTCAGAAGGCATGGCGAAGAAGAAGCCATATCCGACCCATGCGGAAACAGCGTAACCGAAATTGAGGCAGATATATTCGATACCGACAAACAGACCGCGAGCATGAGCGGGGGCAATTTCGCACTGCAAAATCGGGACAGTCATGGAGAGTATGCCGACACCTAAACCCTGAATACACCGGCCAGCGATAAGGGCACCGAGATTTGGAGCAAAGACCTGAATGAGAGCGGCAATAAAATACATGATGCCTCCGATACGGACAGACATCCGCCTGCCAAGAAAATCACAGAGGTAGGCAGCAATGAATGAAGCCAGCAGCGCTGTTAGGTTTAAACAAGAAACGGTTATAGCTAACAACAGGGGTGTTTGAGTGACCTGAGGGCGAAAAAAAAAGAGTCAAACCTTGTGTGAAAGGATCCACGCCGGTCTGGCCAGCTTGGATTTGCGCCATAGTAACTTCCTTGCCGAACATCCGATAGATAAAGGAAGGCTGAACCTGAGCCGATGCGATACTTCCTTGGCCATAGCCAAACATAGCGTCGCCGAGAGATGCAAGGGCGGACGACATATAGAGTAAAGGCCTCCCGACCATCCATTGTGGGTAACGAGCAGTATAGGTTTTATGACGAAGGAACATAGTAAGTATCGTTGTCGAAATGAAGCAAGAGCGAATAATTGTAGTGGAAAGGTAACCTGCACCTGTGGGATAGAAAATGAATGAAGGACCTGCTAGCTAGCTGGGGTTGAAGGGTTTTATACGGGCTAGGCTAATTCGAAACATGATGACGCACTGAACTCGGATGTCTCAGACTGGTCACGGACATCCGACCCAAATACAAAGGCGGATGTTCCAACATATTAATAGCCAAATGATCCGATGCCGACGCCAAAGAGCGCTGGAGGCTTGAATCCGAGCCAATACTATGATGGTCGAAGGCTGTGAGGGTACTAGGGCCGAACAAGATTTTTGGATAAGCTATAAATAGTCACTAGTAATTTTGAGCCTGAACTCCTCTCTGCCAGTGAACTCTGAGTCTGAAGCCGTATGTTGTTTCTATTTGACAACCACTTCCTCCCAGTCGAAGTTAAGGAAAAAGGACTTCACAAATTCGATGATGAGATTCTTGAAAAGTCGACCTGCTGCTTCACACCAGCGACGAAGAAAGAGTAACGGATTACGGAGTACGGACTACAAGAACGCATCACCAATATGTGGTCCCTGTCACCACTAGCAAAACATTCGTCAAAAAAATTCCAGACATCCAGGAAGATAAGGTGGTGGCCAAGATCTTCATGGGAGAGGAGAATCGCGCTAGTGAACCGGAAATCTTGAAAAAGTTAAGCAGATCGCTCAGGTGCAAGATACTGTCATTGTCAAAGACTATGATATTCCTGGGATGCTTTGGCACAACAAGTTCACGAATCCCACGTTCGCCATCTGAAAAGCGTTTGACGTTCCAAAACCCACCATGGGCCATCATGTACTCTACATCACAAGCTCCACCCCATCACGACGCTACGTGGAAAAGACCTTTTCAACATGTGGCTCCTTCGTTGACATAGCGCGCAGGCCACGTTACTCTGGAAGGAAGGGGTCTATCATCGAGATGTTAGCGCTGGAAACATGATGTGGTACGTGGAAGACAGCAAGCTGAAAGGCGTCTTAAACGACTACGATCTATCCCCGCTGGTGAATGACCCTGGTCCTTGGGGCAACGAACGCACGGGCACGGTGCCGTTCATGGCACTCGACCTTCTTAACCCAGAGAGTCAACAAGGCGGAGTCAAACAGTCGTTTGTGTAGTGTTTCGCTTGGATTTGCTTGCGTTACAAGGTGTTATTCTACCAGCGAAATCACGCCCTTTCAATGAATAGGCGACTTCAGATGCTGTGGCATGTTGCGTGCAGAAGTACTATTTCCCGGGTCATTTCCCAAAGGTCAACTTCCCTCGGACATAGACCAAAGTCTATGGGAACTCCTCCGACACATACTTTGCGGTGCTCGACACAGATGCTTTTAATCGCTGGAATCGCCCTCTCAGTATGCAATAGCCACACACCGGTGAAACAGAATCAGTATCATATATCAATGATTTTCTAGGCAAATTCACAAAAAAAAGCGCTGGGCTGGGCTCAGCAACGTCCTTTTCTTTGCTTGTTCCGCTATAGAAGGACTCCCGTTCGGTGGGTTAAAGTTATTTTCAGATAGATATAACCTGCCTTGATTCACTCATTGGGATTTTGATGAATGGTGGATATCGTCTGGGCTAATAACAGCGAACTCGCAGCAATGAATTGGATCGACGATAGCTATAAATAGGCATTTAATCTTATCTATTTGATCCGCGGCCTATAGTGGATGACTTTCCGTAGGCTCGAAAAATTCTGATTAGAATATCATATCATAAATTTGACCGTATTAGGCAGGTGTGCCGCGATGCTGCTGTTCATTTCGACACAATTTGCAAACATGTGTCACCTACCCCCCTCTTATAAACCTTAATCTATTGGGGGGGGTACCCCCCCCCCCCCCCAATGGATGACTTTCCATGGGCAAAATAATGCCGAATAGAATATCTCGGAGTCTCAAAAACATTTCCAATGACGAAGATATGTTAATCTATACTAGGATAATCCCCCGTGCGCTCAGCCAATAGATTTAGTCCAGTTCTTGATGTGATGGACGACCTTACAGTCCAGTACCTGCTTCTTGACGAAGATGAGGCAGACCTTTGCAATGACGATGAAAGAGCTCAAATCCTGGCTGCTGCTATCATTGCTGGGAGCGAGGTATCACGACAAGACCGCATTGACACTCGGCACCCTCATCGTTTATATCTTTGCCGACCCCAACTACTTCCAAATCCTCGCATCGACACCCCATGGCAGGTACTATATGATAGCCAGAATGATCGAGCCTTCATCACTACAATGGGTGTGGATGCGTCCACCTTCTCTTCACTACTTACTACAGGCTTTGCTCAATGCTGGTATGAGACACCAATTCCTCGTGATGACGTCCATACACAAGGAAATCCACGGACGAATCAGCGCTCCCTTGATGCTGCGGGGGCACTTGGGCTTGTGCTGCATTATCTCAGCTCCACTATGCATGCTATCAGCCTACAGCAGATCTTCGCTATCATACCCAGTACTGTCACTCAATATCTCAGCTTCAGCCTCGAGCTTCTGCTATCCACCCTTCGCACCATCCCGGATGCCAAAATTCAATGGCCAGGAGGCCTAGATTTCGAGCGCTGCAGTGAACTTGTTGTAGCACGTCACGGGAGACTGAGAGGAGCATTTGGCAGTATCGATGGCCTCAAATTACCTGTGCAAACGTCTGATGACGTTGACATTGAGAATGCAACGTTTAATGGGTGGCTCTCGGAGCACTTTATCAGTTCTGTATTAGCCTTTTCGGCTGAAGGTAAGTTCAATGCGGACTCGCTATAGTCCTGGTTAACCATGTTACAGGGGTGATTATTGCTGCCCGGTTGAATGCCCCGGGCAGTTGGCATGACTCACGTGTCGCTCATCAAATCTATGCCTCCCTTCGAAACGATACTCCCCCAGGTTATTATGTTGTTGCCGACACGGCGTTCTCGCATGGCAGTAATAACATCCAGGGCCGAATCCATGCACCACTCAAACAAGGCCAGCGTATTCAAGGCTCACTTGCTGAGATTGACGAACAGATGGCATTCAATCGTGAACTTCTTTCCTACCGGCAGACTGCTGAATGGGGCATGCGTGGCCTTCAAGGCGCTTTTGGAAGATTGCGTGTACCGCTCAAAATCGGCGACAAAGACTCCCAAGGCAATCTCATTGAGATTTGTGTGCGATTGCACAATCTGCGTGCAATACGTGTCGGTATCAATCAAATACGGACGGTGTACCTCAAACATTGGCAGGAGACGGATGATGATATTGCAGTCTGGAGAGATTTTGAGAACATGTTGTTTTCGGAGCAGAGGCAGAAAGATCGAGTAGCGCGTTTCCATGTCACGCTAGAGTATGAGTAAAGAGCTGGTGACTTCTATGTATCTATCCATATAAGCTGCGTGAGTGCCTTCAGCGGAAAGAGCAAGAAATGAGACTGTAAATAAGCTGCGCGAGTGCCTTTAGCAGAAAAAGCAAGAAATGAGACTGTAAGTAAGCTGCGCGAGTGCCTTTAGCAGAGGAAGCAAGAAACAAGACTGTATGTAAGCTGCGTGAGTGCCTTAAGCAGAGGAATCAAGAAACAAGACCATAAGTAAGCTGTGCGAGTGCCTTTAGCAGAGGAAGCAAGAAACGAGACCTTAAGTAAGCTGCGCGAGTGCCTTTAGCAGAGGAAGCAAGAAACGAGACCTTAAGTAAGCTGCGCGAGTGCCTTTAGCAGAGGAAGCAAGAAACGAGACCATAACTAAGCTGCACGAGTACCTTCAGCAATTACACCTCTGGAGTTTGACGAGCTGACTTGCACTCTGGCAGGTCATCTGCATCTGCCATGGCCTCACTCTTGAGGTCTGTGCACACCTGGGTCTCTTGCCAATTAGAGTGAACGACCATGGAATTGCGTGGTGGTCCTGCGCCACGTGAACGGGGTCTGGATGCCCAGCGACGGAAGGCAAGGCGAGGAGAAGGAGTGGAATTGAAAGGAGGGGGAGTAGGATGGGTGTATTGAGGAGAAGATGGAGGGTGGTCCGAAGCGTCAGATGCCGGGGTGTCTGGATCACTGTGCCAGATGACGCTTTGGCCACCATCAGGGTAATATGTGTAATCCGCCTGTTTGGGTTTGGGTCTGCGCTGGTGATGAGTCTTGTGAGCGGCTTTTTTGGGAGGAGGCTGGTGCATCTGTATCATCTCCAGACGAAGCTGGGTAAGGTCACGCTCGCGTTCAGCATCAAATAGTCTTGATTGCAAGTCAAACAGTTGGGTCCGCAATTTCTCCGTGACTGCATTTGCATCACGCAGCTGCTGCCCCTGGGAAAGCAACTGCGTGTTTGCAAGAGACCTAGTGGCGCGATCCTCATCCCGAGCTTGCTGAACAGCAGGGTCAAAGGCCCCACTGATGCGAGAAAGCAACTCGGAAGCTGCTGCACCTCGGCGACGTGGCATAGGTGTATCTGTCCGAGTGGCGCGAGTGACTGCAGTGTGTTCAAGAGGTGACATACTTCGCACCTTGACGTTTTGTTCGTTACAATTCAACTCGTCGTCGTGGGCATCGTAGTCCGAGTCATTTAGGTCACGGGTACCAGCACGCTCGTTGATGCGCGCATCGAGCTCATGGGCATGAGTGACGTCGGGGGGACAAACTCCATCACCGGTGGGCTTCGTGGTCTTCACAAACTGAGGTCAAAGTGTGAGATGGATGTCGTAGAATAGAGCATGACTTACCTGCTTGAATTTAGTTTCAAAGCAATGTGGCTTTACGGTGAGGGCGGCCATTAAGGCCTGCCCACTGCGTGAACTTCGAGTGTATCAGTTGCCACCCTTTCTGGCCCAGAGGAAGTTCATCTTCGACAAGGTCAAGAAGAACTTTGACATCAGCCGTGCTGTAATTGTTAGAGCCGTTGGGCCGACCACGTTTCGCCCTTGAATCATCTTCATCATCCTCAATAGCACGTGCGTGCTTTTGAGGGCGGTCAGCAATGTCCAGGTTAGTGTTCTCCTTATCCTTTCCCCTGCTTTTATTAGTTCTAGTCTTGCGACGTGCCCTGCCAATTTTGATGGCAGGTGCATATCCACGAGACCCGGCAATGACCAAGGGGTCACGAAGCTCCATATCCAGTGAGTCAGGGAGTGGGATAAGAGCAGGCTCGCGGTGTGCGCTAGGTGGCAGGAGGTGGGACCCAGATGGTGAGGGTGGTGGCGACGAGCAAGGTTGGGAGAAGTTCGCAGGAGTTGTGAGTCCATACATGGATGGCGCTGCTGCATGTCCCTACAAGGTGATAAGTACGTGTTGTGAAGGTCAAAGAATGATTGAAACTTACGCCATAAGCCTGGGACATGTATCTGTCTTCAGACCGCTGCACTCGAGTCACAGCCTGCGCAATCCCAGGATGGGGTCGCCAAACACCTAAGAGATCGCGCACATATGCATTGCCTGCATCATCATAGCGCAACTCGGGAATTGTTTGGCTAGCAGGGACAGTCATAGATTGGGAAAGGCGAATATCAGACATTGGAGGGACTGAATGTTTAGGTACTGACCTTGTGGCTACTGATACACGAACTTTATATGATACAAGTCTTTGTTGAGCCGT
The DNA here is from genome assembly GCF_016647625.1 of Suillus subalutaceus. Classification (NCBI taxonomy): domain Eukaryota; kingdom Fungi; phylum Basidiomycota; class Agaricomycetes; order Boletales; family Suillaceae; genus Suillus; species Suillus subalutaceus. The sequence goes on along the minus strand of NW_024540253.1, from coordinate 603,723 downwards.
CGGGCACGAGGGGTGGGGATATTCATTGTAAAAAAATAACTCATGGGCCCTGCACTGGTAACAGTGCAACCCGAGCGCGCATAGGCGAAATGGATGGACTGTAAGCATGGCAAGTGCATATTGAATGAAATTTTCATTGACAGAGGGTGAGGATTGGTTGGAGACAGATGCTAGGATGTGTTACGAACTAGGATGGTTCTGACGTATGGCTACTCGGTAAGAGTAATCGGCCAAGGTCGGTTCAAGGCTTCGGCGTATACCGAAGTTTCAAGGTTTCTTAAGACAAGGCAAGGAGAGTGTCCTCGACTTGAATCACGTTCAATACAACTTAAGATTGGAGGTCTTAAGCGAAGGAAGTTCCAGGTAAAACCTAGTAAGATTAAAGTAAAGAACTACATAGTACAGGACGAGTTTATATAGTGAATGGTAACGACTTTAGGGCCAGTACGATGAGTCAGAGATAAGACGAGTCAGAGATAAGACGAGTCAGAGATAAGACGAGTCAGAGATAAGACGAGTCAGAGGTAAGACGAGTCAACGATAACAAGAATAGATCATCTAGCGACGGCAAGATGCGATCGTGATGTAATACAATGATGTAAGAGAAAGAAATGAATAGGGGCGTAATGAATAGGGGCGTACTGGACTGTAACAGGATGGATTGGGGAAGATTGGAGGCACCGGAGGCAGACTGGTCAGGTAGGAGCTTCATTACCGCGCATGGATGATCGAGTATGTCGTACTGGTCACTGGGTATCATCTAAATAGAGCCGGGAGAAAGAGACATTAGCATACTTGGCGAAAGGTTGAAAACGTAGCTTGGTATCAGTGCGCAAGGTGTTGTGTTGCATGGCATGCATGTCGAGCAAGGCGGATTATGTCAGCGGATATCGCTGGCGTTAGTGGCCGAAAATGGAAGGATGTCGTTTATTTTAGTCTGCAAAAATCTATTGGATGACTTTCCGTAGGCTCGAAAAATTCTGATTATTGGGGGGGGGGGGGGGTACCCCCCCCCAATAGATTCAGGTTTATAAGAGGGGGGTAGGTGACACATGTGTGCAAATTGTGTCGAAATGAACAGCGGCATCGCGGCACACCTGCCTAATACGGTCAAATTTATGATATGATATTCTAATCAGAATTTTTCGAGCCTACGGAAAGTCATCCAATAGATTTTTGCAGACTAAAATAAACGACATCCTTCCATTTTCGGCCACTAACGCCAGCGATATCCGCTGACATAATCCGCCTTGCTCGACATGCATGCCATGCAACACAACACCTTGCGCACTGATACCAAGCTACGTTTTCAACCTTTCGCCAAGTATGCTAATGTCTCTTTCTCCCGGCTCTATTTAGATGATACCCAGTGACCAGTACGACATACTCGATCATCCATGCGCGGTAATGAAGCTCCTACCTGACCAGTCTGCCTCCGGTGCCTCCAATCTTCCCCAATCCATCCTGTTACAGTCCAGTACGCCCCTATTCATTACGCCCCTATTCATTTCTTTCTCTTACATCATTGTATTACATCACGATCGCATCTTGCCGTCGCTAGATGATCTATTCTTGTTATCGTTGACTCGTCTTACCTCTGACTCGTCTTATCTCTGACTCGTCTTATCTCTGACTCGTCTTATCTCTGACTCGTCTTATCTCTGACTCATCGTACTGGCCCTAAAGTCGTTACCATTCACTATATAAACTCGTCCTGTACTATGTAGTTCTTTACTTTAATCTTACTAGGTTTTACCTGGAACTTCCTTCGCTTAAGACCTCCAATCTTAAGTTGTATTGAACGTGATTCAAGTCGAGGACACTCTCCTTGCCTTGTCTTAAGAAACCTTGAAACTTCGGTATACGCCGAAGCCTTGAACCGACCTTGGCCGATTACTCTTACCGAGTAGCCATACGTCAGAACCATCCTAGTTCGTAACACATCCTAGCATCTGTCTCCAACCAATCCTCACCCTCTGTCAATGAAAATTTCATTCAATATGCACTTGCCATGCTTACAGTCCATCCATTTCGCCTATGCGCGCTCGGGTTGCACTGTTACCAGTGCAGGGCCCATGAGTTATTTTTTTACAATGAATATCCCCACCCCTCGTGCCCGACGGCTCAACAAAGACTTGTATCATATAAAGTTCGTGTATCAGTAGCCACAAGGTCAGTACCTAAACATTCAGTCCCTCCAATGTCTGATATTCGCCTTTCCCAATCTATGACTGTCCCTGCTAGCCAAACAATTCCCGAGTTGCGCTATGATGATGCAGGCAATGCATATGTGCGCGATCTCTTAGGTGTTTGGCGACCCCATCCTGGGATTGCGCAGGCTGTGACTCGAGTGCAGCGGTCTGAAGACAGATACATGTCCCAGGCTTATGGCGTAAGTTTCAATCATTCTTTGACCTTCACAACACGTACTTATCACCTTGTAGGGACATGCAGCAGCGCCATCCATGTATGGACTCACAACTCCTGCGAACTTCTCCCAACCTTGCTCGTCGCCACCACCCTCACCATCTGGGTCCCACCTCCTGCCACCTAGCGCACACCGCGAGCCTGCTCTTATCCCACTCCCTGACTCACTGGATATGGAGCTTCGTGACCCCTTGGTCATTGCCGGGTCTCGTGGATATGCACCTGCCATCAAAATTGGCAGGGCACGTCGCAAGACTAGAACTAATAAAAGCAGGGGAAAGGATAAGGAGAACACTAACCTGGACATTGCTGACCGCCCTCAAAAGCACGCACGTGCTATTGAGGATGATGAAGATGATTCAAGGGCGAAACGTGGTCGGCCCAACGGCTCTAACAATTACAGCACGGCTGATGTCAAAGTTCTTCTTGACCTTGTCGAAGATGAACTTCCTCTGGGCCAGAAAGGGTGGCAACTGATACACTCGAAGTTCACGCAGTGGGCAGGCCTTAATGGCCGCCCTCACCGTAAAGCCACATTGCTTGAAACTAAATTCAAGCAGGTAAGTCATGCTCTATTCTACGACATCCATCTCACACTTTGACCTCAGTTTGTGAAGACCACGAAGCCCACCGGTGATGGAGTTTGTCCCCCCGACGTCACTCATGCCCATGAGCTCGATGCGCGCATCAACGAGCGTGCTGGTACCCGTGACCTAAATGACTCGGACTACGATGCCCACGACGACGAGTTGAATTGTAACGAACAAAACGTCAAGGTGCGAAGTATGTCACCTCTTGAACACACTGCAGTCACTCGCGCCACTCGGACAGATACACCTATGCCACGTCGCCGAGGTGCAGCAGCTTCCGAGTTGCTTTCTCGCATCAGTGGGGCCTTTGACCCTGCTGTTCAGCAAGCTCGGGATGAGGATCGCGCCACTAGGTCTCTTGCAAACACGCAGTTGCTTTCCCAGGGGCAGCAGCTGCGTGATGCAAATGCAGTCACGGAGAAATTGCGGACCCAACTGTTTGACTTGCAATCAAGACTATTTGATGCTGAACGCGAGCGTGACCTTACCCAGCTTCGTCTGGAGATGATACAGATGCACCAGCCTCCTCCCAAAAAAGCCGCTCACAAGACTCATCACCAGCGCAGACCCAAACCCAAACAGGCGGATTACACATATTACCCTGATGGTGGCCAAAGCGTCATCTGGCACAGTGATCCAGACACCCCGGCATCTGACGCTTCGGACCACCCTCCATCTTCTCCTCAATACACCCATCCTACTCCCC